>NC_133210.1:2121933-2141933 GCF_958299795.1 Porites lutea
GATCCCCCCCCGCCAATTGGTGGATTAGTTGGTAATATAGGTAAGTCCGATGAGCCACAACCTGGACTTAATCCTTCAAGGCCCAATATCCACATGAAAATTCTCCATACTGATTCTCATACAATTCCTTTTAAAAGAAAAGAGAATTAGGGAAGAAAAAGATAAAGAATTTTTCTCTTTAGTGCTGTTTTAGTTTGTATATGATGTCTAATGTTTGTATTTGCATCAGTCGAATTCCAAAAATAATGGTCCAGTTTTGTTCTTTTAAAGACAGTCAAATCCCCTTTATATGGACACTGAGGGGGCCTTAGCAAGTGTCCGTATTAAAGGGGCTGTGTCACGGCAGTCCAGTTCATTTTGTTTAATTTTGCCAATCACTTGCGCTCAGTTGCTATGGAACTTAAAGTAAGCAAAGAAATTACAGGTAATATGACAAAATCAGAGATCCGAGACAAACAAATATGTCTCCTGAGCATTATTTTTGAAGTTGCAATCAGCAGGGATCAACTTTGAAAAACTGTTAGGCTGAACAGTTTTCAAAAACCCTTATTCCAATCCGTTTCAATCTTGTTCAGGTTCGCCCATCCGAGGCATCTGTTGTTTCTGTTATGTTATTTTAACCTTCCTTTAAAGTTTAAAGCGGTTATTTTTGTTTCTCTTAATTTTAACAGGCATTTTTTAATTTCCTAATTTGGCTGAATTTCGTGACACAGCTCTTTTAAGCGGGTGTCCGTAAAGCAAGGTTTGACTGTATTGTATCTTTTCCCTTCCTTGTAACACAGGTGCAAAAGGAATTACAGGTAAGAGAGGCCTTGTAGGTGACAAGGGTGACATAGGACCAGAGGGCCCAGAGGGACCGCCTGGAGAAGCTGGAGCAGTAGGATTACCAGGAGAACCAGGGCCCAGTGTACCAGGGCCCAATGGTACCGATGGAGAACCTGGACTCAAGGGCCAGAAAGGTACACTCTAAACTCCCTACTGGGGGGCCTCTCGGGTAGTGGAACAGTAATGTTCCACTTTGAATGGTCCCAGTAAGAGGCCTTTAGCAGCAAAGAGAATTATGGTTGTGCCTGCAGGAGCCTGCGTCACTTTAATTAACACCATTTGTTCAGAAAAAACACTGTGGTACTACATTATTCTTTATTAGTCATCATTGTTCTATGGTGATCTCAATCATGGCAAAAATACTGTACCGTATAATAAGTCAATAGAGAATAACAGTAATTTTCCTTTGTAATGACTACTCATGTAAAAGAAAAGTCTAAATCATTCCGGTCAGAGTAGCTGTCAGTAGTGTCTGCAGTAAGGTGCAGTTGAATACTTTCATAGAAACTGCGAGGTGCAAATTTCTGATAATAATGTTAAGACCCTATGTTTTACTAAGCTTATATAGTGTGGAAATGTCCCGGACATTTTCAAAAACTTCAGATAACAATGGCAATGGCAAATAGGGCGAAAGTTTATACCTTTGCTGTAGAGCAAAGGTAAAGTGACAAATGACATTTTCTGATAAAGTAGCTGCAGGAAATTATTTTTAAGTTATGTTTCCTATTATAGCTCTTCTTGACCTCCACACCTACATTATACGGTCAACTTTCTCTCCTATGGACTTTTCCCTTGTTCTCAAAGATGCCAAGCCTGTTTACCATTCACAAAAAAATTTTTGGAAAATCTGGTTGAAAAGTCAATAGAGCACGGCTTTTTGTGTTGTTCCAGAGGAAAATATCCGGGAGTGATGAACATCTGAAAAGTAGACATGTTTTTCTGGACGGAATATATCAAACGAAAATTCGAATTGAATCCCATCTTCGACAACAGTTTCAGGCCTTTGCAGCTGTTTTTCATTAAAAGGAACTGATTTGTGCAAATAGCAAACACAATTCTGGAATGAGATTTACCAGTCCTTGAACCAAGCGGTTTTCCCATCTAAATGGTAAACAACCCAACTTTAACGCAATTCTTACCTCTTGCACTCACATTTGAGTCTGCTCTGTTTCTTTGGCATCCATACCATGGGAGTGTAAGAGTAATTCAGTGTCCGGCAAATTGTATTTTCTATCTCAGGAGTAAAGGGCGAGGCTGGTGCTAAGGGCAATCCTGGTGTCAATGGCAGTAAGGGAGAAACTGGACCAAGAGGGCCCAAAGGAGCTTCTGGTGGGAATGGAACTGCTGGATCCACTGAAGGCCCTAAAGGTCAAAAGGGAGAGCCTGGAGACAAGGGAGAAATGGGTGTCAGCATTATAGGGCCACCTGGAGAACAGGGCGTGATGGGCTTAACCACTATGGCCATGAAAGGTACGTACGTATGTGGCTCGCCATTCTAAGGACATGAACATCACTAGTATGCTTCAATGTGTTTCCACCAGAACAGTACAGAACCTAGCTTGGAGGTGAAGCCACTGTATAAACACTGTGTACACATTGTTGAATTATTTTATCAAGTAGAGAAAAAGCTTGCACAAAGTCGATAGCAATTGGAGACTGTGTAGCCATAAATGGTAACTTTTCCAAGCTTTTCAGGCAATCCTCGTGGGGTATAGAGTTTAAAATAGGAGTGGTTTAGGTTAGTGCGATAGGCCTTAGCATTGCAGATTAGTAAACCAAATGTTTTTTTCAATTTTTCCTCCAGCACTGCATGAAGTTTCTGCAGTAAATTATGAAAAAAAAAAATGTATTTGTTTTTAAGGAGAAAAAGGCGAGCCTGGACCAACCGGAGAAAAGGGTATGGCTGGAACGCCTGGTGTTAAAGGATCACGTGGCTCACCCGGTGACCCTGGAAAAGACGGACCTCAAGGACCAGCTGGACCACAAGGACAAAAGGGGGAGATAGGAGAAATCTGTAAGTTTTTTTCTTTTTACCGTCAAGGCTCCTTTTACTTTTATAAACCTAGTAAATGGCTTGCTTCTCATTAGTCGCTCTAGCCCAGTGAGTAGAGCATTTGCCCAGTACTTGGTCGATTATGGGTTCAAATCGCCTCACAGACTCGGGTTTTTGTATATCAGATGCTTGTGGAATGATCCATTACGTTTCTGCAACGGACTTCAGACCAAACTTAAGTGCAAGCCCAATGCTACAATAAAATGATACTGCACAAGGGTTGTTCAACAGAAGCAGGAGCTGCAACATTTGTTGATCAACACATGTTGCAGGAAATTTTCAATCAACGCGAAACTATAGCACTGGCTTCTTTTTTTCTTTCTTTCTCTAATTTATTTATACTTTTTTTCAATTCTAGTGTGTGGTCAATTTAGTGCGGATTATGCCTTCCTAATGGATGCCTCTGGTAGTATTCTCCCACCGGAATTTGATATTTTAAAACAATTTGTCAAACGAGTGATAGACTTTCTCCAGATTGGACCAGAGAAGACGCATGTTGGTGTTATCGAATACAGCCGGGGAGCTAGTTTGCAGCTTAATTTTACAAGATCCTTTAATAAAACAGAAATAAAGAAGTTAGTGGATGACGTACCCCATACCGCAGGTATAACACGGATCGATTTGGCCCTGAAGATTGCCTCAGAAGAATTGTTCACAGCACAAGGAGGAATGAGAGATGACTCTAGAAAGGTATTAAAGTTATATTTATACAGGGTGTGCCAAAAGTTCGTTCCTCTAATTTCATGAGCTAAAGCTTTTGATCAAAACGTTATTTTGACATGAAATTTCTAAAAGATGTTTATTGCTCTATCGAGCACATGTATCCAGAAGTTCAGTAACTGACATGGCCCCTTTTTTTTTTTTTTTTTATCACGCTTTGTAGCAGTTGTGGCATCGAGTGGAGTAAGTCATGTAGCGTGTAGAGCCCCAGGTGATTCATTTTAAGCATTTTTGTCACCTGGTAAGCAGGAACCACTTCGACTCCCAAACAATATAATTTTTTAGATTAGGTAGCTGAAAAAGAATATTTTGGGCATTGATCCAAGAAAAGATGATAAATTCGGCCACTTTGCACAGGAAGGCTTTTGTACATCTTTACAAATTTCCAGACTTATAAAGTAGAGGAAGGAACCTTTGGGATACCCTGTAGTTGTCAAGGCTTTCAGAGAATTTACCCAATAGTGATCTTCTGGTGTTGAAGCAGAGGTAACACTGTCCCAATACATATTTAGAAGTACAAAAGTACATGTAACAGCTACCCCATTGTAAATTAAAAAGCTACCTGTTGCGCAGTCCCTTTAGGTAAACAAATCTTGAACGAGTGGTACAATGGATGACTGCAAAAAGGCTATTTAGAGGGACATTAAGTACATTGCACACAGCAGCAAGCCATCTGTTAAAGAAGCTCTCAAGGTTATTCTGACTAAAGAAGACATGTGTTAGGCTCTTAAGGAATTTTGTAATAGTGAAGAATAGTTGCATTTCTGAAAGTTTTATCGCAGTTTGGAACACAGCACTTGTGGTGTAATGTTTCTTGGCCTTAATGCTGTCCCTCTAAGCAATCCCAAGCATATCGTACCCAACTTTTCACTCGTTTATAACGTGGCGAATTACCTATGAATTTGAAATAGTAACAGAAACATTCAAAGTTATTCTCTCTCTCCTCAGGTCATGGTGCTTCTTACTGACGGAAACCAAACTGGATTTGACCTTGTCCCTGATCAGACACCTCTAGTGGATGCAATACAACCAATCAAGGACTTGGGTGTCAAGGTTATTGCGATCGGTATTGGAAGTGTAGACAGGGAGCAGCTGGCAACTTTGGTCACCGACCCCAATGATATTCTGCAGCCTAGAAATTTTTCAGAACTTTTATCTTTCGTCAGGACAACAGTTGGCAGGAGCTGTAGAGGTGTGTAATCATAACAGGAAATAAGACACTAAGGGCGGGGAGCCAAATTTCGCTTGGCTAATTTCATACGAAGCAAGAAGAAATTAGAACCAAAATAAATTTCTTTGCCTACTTATTGCGTGTACCCAGCACTTTCCAAGAGTCAAAACTGGCTGGCCGGACCATGGCCGGATTAGTCGTTTTGACAATAAAATAGGTTTTTCCGAAGGGTTTTTGGTGAAAAACCATCTACAACAACAACAACACTTGACTCTGTTTTTAAAAGAACAACATTACAAAAAAATGACAAACCACAGCACAGCTAATCGAGGTTGGTGGTACAGTCAACCCAGCACTGACCGATGTCTTTCGTGCCTGCTATTTAGGATTTGACCAATCTGGCGGGATAAAGTGAAATTTTCTTTACGACGGGGACGCTCTGGTCGGCCAGTGCTGACAAATGGATAGCGCTCTTACTCCCCTTAGTCAGACCCCTTTAACCCTTTAAGCCCCAATATCCACAGGCAAATTCTTCAAACTGATCTCGATACATTTCTTTAAAGAATGAGTTGAGAGAATTTGAGAAAAGATCAAAGCATTTTCTCTTTGGTGATCATTTTATTAATTCTCATAACCTAATCTCTTGACATTGTATGGATATCGTTAGGAGAAAATTGATGCTGGTCACTATTGGGACTTAAAGGGTTAAGAAAAAGACTGGTTCCAGTTTTGTGCATCTTATCAAAACGATTCGTCAAAATGCGATTCCAATTGTTTAACTCGTGATCAGTGTTCGATGTAAGAAGCTGATTGGTTATTTCCTTAGGTCCAACTGGTGACCCTGGTATTCCGGGACCAAAGGGTAAAAACGGAACTGCAGGGGGTATTGGTGTGGATGGTATGCCAGGGATGCTTGGACAGCAAGGCCCTACTGGGGATCCAGGAGTCACTGGAGCTCCGGGACCCAAAGGACCTGCAGGTGATAAAGGAGACGAAGGTGAACGTGGGCCACCAGGTAATGTATCATAAAAACGTCTTTGTATAAGGGCAGATTTCATTTAAATAACTTTCTTTGGACGAAATGTCGATGCGTTTGCCATTTTGTGAAACGTTGCCTTGCCAATGTTTACTTTATTTATGCAAAAAGTGCGATAAACTGGAGCGAAGCCATTAAAAAGCACGTGATATGAGGGAGAGTGAGGGGGATTAGCAAACGACGCTAGTAAGACACGACACGGTGGGAGAAGGGGTTGGTTAGCAAGGAGGCAACGGGTTATAGTTACAAACAACTTACCGTATTTATTCGAATAAGCGCCTAACCTCGAATTAGCGCCCACCTCGAATAAGCGCCCATCCTAAAGGCAGAAAAAGTTGATAAGCGCCCAGCCTCGAATAAGCGCCCACCCCACCCCACCTCCCTCCCACTCCCACACAAACTCAAATAAGCGACCACCCCCACCCCAACCCCATAAAATTGAATAAGTACTAATAAGAGACTTCCCCGAAGACGGAGTTTTCTTCAAAGTATTTTACAGGAACCTTGCCTTGTTACATCTTCGAGTTTTGTTATTACCATTTATTGTTTTGTTGCAAAATACTAATAAGAGACTTCCCCGAAGACGGAGTTTTCTTCAAAGTATGTTACAGGAACCTTGCCTTGTTACATCTTCGAGTTTTGTTATTACCATTTATTGTTTTGTTGCAAAATAAACATACTACACTTGCTGAAAATGCTGAAAATTTAATAAGCGCCCACTCTCAAGGTCCAAAAATTTAATTAACGCCCAGGGCGGTTAATCGAATAAATACGGTAATAGAGAACAGTTAAATACACCTTGCAGAGCATAGGAAACAGCGCCACAGGAAAGTACTGATTCGTAGCTTTTATTTAAGAGATTACATTGTATAACTTATTTGCAGATTCAAAAGTTGAATTACATTGCATATTATTATTAGGTAGCACCACAATGCATCACTGGTCATAATTATAGTCTCATCAAAGACTCCGCGAACGCATACGTATTTCCGGTCGTCACTTCTCTCCACCCATGTAAGCTGCGATAGGGTATTTTTTTTTTTCTTCCACCCGTGTGGAGAAGGGACGACCGGAAATACGCGTATGTTCTCAGGCCATGTCAAGACAAAACGTGAAAAGCATGGTTTTATAAGTAACGCAGTTTAACACATTTGCTGTGTATGTTTTTTGTACAGGGAAGGCAACTCCAGGATCTAAGGGTGTCCCAGGTGACCCAGGTGATCCTGGCCCACCAGGAGAGCGTGGTTTAGATGGTAACGTTGGAGACATAGGAGATCAAGGTGCTCAAGGAGCCGCTGGTGTGCTCGGTGAGGTCGGTGATCCTGGTTCCCCAGGGTCTCCTGGACCCCAAGGAGAACAGGGAGCTAATGGACAACCAGGTAGTCAGCGGGTTATTAGTGAGCTTAAGCAGCGACGTTTTTGAGCGACGGACGTCAACCGGAAGTGGACTTTTTGCATCATTGGGGAGTGGTTTGGTTGAAACTCTAGGGTAAATCGTTTTTTAAAGAGAAAAGAAACTCAACAATACAAGTTTGTTAGCGTCAAGGCATATAAAAAGGGAGAAGGCCTCACTTCCGGTTGACGTGCGTCGCTCAAAAACGTCTTTGCTTAAGGTCCCTATTCTATCATTTGTAGCTTTGTTCTACCATAAAAAAAATTAATTGTACAGGAATGTGCAGAAGCAAACTCTGTTCATGATAAACACTTACTTCCTGTTAGCAGGCACTAGACCAGTTTTTAGTTTTTCCTGTCAAGATATTGGTAGCTTTGTTCTACCATAAGCAAAAATGCAGGAGCGTTTAGAAGCGAAATCTGTTTATTGTAAACTCTTACTTCCTGTTAGCAGGCGCTAGACGAGTTTTTACTTGTGCTAGTTTTCTCTCGAATTCGCAATTTGCACAAGTGAGCCTGTTATGACATAACTGACCTGCTCTTGTAATCCAGCCCTAGCTTTAAAAGGTACAAACTGAAAGAAATCTTAGCGTGTAAAGAAAGTAGTGTCCAAAAGCCCAGAAGTAGTGGATTTGCCATCGGGCTAGTGAATTCTGTTATTAACTTGCCCGACGGGCAAGTGAAGTGTTTTGAGGAATTCAAATTACAGAAGAACTGTGAAATCAATTTGCTCATTTGGGACTACAGTAAAAGCCCGCGTATAAGAACCTAGTGATTTAAGAACCTACAGGCTGAAATTTTGCATTTTTAATACCCAAATATAAAAGAACCTATTCAGCCTGACAAAGAAAAATAGGTTCTTATATAAAAAACACTCCAGATTTGATGTTCAAGTTCTGGGTTTTAATTGTGAAAATTTTTGTAGTGTACTGCTTTTTAGTCTTGCCAATAAAATATTATTCATTCCATGAAACTTTGCTGTAGTTACAAGTACAGTAACATTTGCAGTTCCCCGAATGCTATCACTATAATAACTTTTGCAAAGAAATAACCCACTAAGAACCTAATCAGCCTGTTATTGGAAAAAATACCCCAAAATATAAGAACCTGTTCAGCCTGAACTCCAAAATTCTAGGTTCTTATACGCGGGTTTTTACTGTAGTTGAGATGATGTTTGGGCTATTAAATGTTAGCTTCAGCTTGCCCGGACGGAAAGCTGTGAAAATGACTTTCTTTGCATCCTGAATCTCTATAAAATCTATCTTGTTACTGGTTGAACAAAACATTGAGTATGTAAATGCGCCATACAGTGAAACCATTGCCAGTGCGCCCAAAGCTCTTTTGAAGAGAGAAGGGTCTGTGAAGCAAAGGCCATTGCATCTCAAAAATCATGAAGCTAGCTATCAAGTGTAAAACGAAAGCACATGATCCTTTCCCTTGACTCCTTATTGGATGGTGATACCATTTACGAGGATTGATTTGATTTTATAACGTAAAATTCCGAAAATAAGCTCCTCCATGTATAAGCCCCTCCAAATCGTAAAGCAAACAACCCTCTGTTAAATCGCCCCTCCGAATATAAGCCCCCCGGAGGGTTTGTACTTGGAATTTGCCCTGGAATACAAAGTAAAACAAAGTAAAAATGGTGAATTTCCTTTCCACTACAAGCTAGCCCAATCGATTTTGAAACGCAAATTTCCCTCCGTAGATAAGCCCCTCCAAAAATAAGCCCCTCAAAAAGGGCCTTTGAAAAACATAAGCCCGGGGCGTATTTTCGGAATTTTACGGTATTTGCCTTACAATTTTATTTCGAGGCTATTTACACAGAGGGAGGAAGATCCTTGAAGGCCGATCATCCAGCGCCATATGTTTTCTGTATTTAGGTTACATGAAAAAAGTTGTACTTTTCCCTAGCGCCAGGATCTTCCAAGCTGAGAGGTAGGAAGATCGTAGTACCCACCATGTAAACTGCTTCGCTGGGAAGATCCTAGTGCTAGTGAGAAACCACACAAAAATGGCGGCGGGTCATTCAGGGGGTAATCTTTAATATTTAATTCCTTCTCAACTGTTAACCACAGCGGAGCAAAATTTCTGCATGTAAACCCAACGAAGCGTTGTTCCTGGTTCTAAGATCTTCGTCCCTCTGTGTAAACAGCCCCATAGGCTTCATTTAACCTGCCTTGTAAGTTAGATGTCTTTTAAGTAACTGACCCAAAAGTTTTGGTTTTTGTTCATTTTGAAGGTATTGCAGGCGTAAAAGGAATGGAAGGATTTCCTGGCCTTGATGGTGAAGTTGGACCGCCGGGGCTCTTGGGTCCAAAAGGTGTTGTTGGTTTCCCTGGGAGCCCTGGTGAAAAAGGTAGTACAATTGTTCTTAATAACCCTCTTGACCCTGGTGAGGATCAACATCTAATTTATCTGTACAATATCGCTGGTTAATCCAACACAAAGGTCACTAAAATTATGGAAATTATTAGCAAAGCAATTGTCTTCATAAGTACCATATAAACAAAATTTAGTAACGTTCTTAAAGTATGCTATCGCAAGTTTGAAATCCCACATTCTGATTTGTTGACTTGCATATTGTTACCATTCTAAGCGCAAAGAAAGTTTTCGGTTGTCATGTCACATACTAAGTAATCCCAGGCTCTCCAAAGAACTAGCAAAAAGTAAATGACGGCGTCAATCTCAGAGATCCAAGATTAAGACTTAATGCGTTTTATTGTTTAACTGCTATAACGAATTGTGTCAACTATAGAATTCCCCGTAACGGTGTATACGCCAAGTAAGAGAAAAATGCACCCTAACAGAGAACACTGCTTTTAGATTGTCTGCCTGTACCTCAGAAAGCTTGTAATAAAAGATGTTTTGTTTTGTTTTGCTTTTTCCTACAGGTGCTATTGGTGATCCTGGCTTTGACAGACCAGGAGATAGAGGAGACCCTGGTGAGAGTGGAAATCCTGGAATCAAAGGCTTAAAGGGCCCACCTGGAGGAACTGGAGATACAGGCTTACCAGGGCCACCCGGGAATTCTACCCCCGGGGAGCCAGGAGAGGCTGGTGGGTTCCAAGATAGAAAATACCTAATTTTACGATACAAAAAGGAGAGATTTAGAATCAAGTTTGTGGCGAAAGGCAAACTTCACTTTGTATCGTCTTGCAAGCTATTAACTTATCTTTCCGTTCAGCGTTCATTCCTTACACAAAAAGATGAAGCTACATGCGAGTTCTCCCATGAGAGAATCAGTCAAAAGTTAATTTGGGGGGCGTTATTTGGTAACTCAGACCTCAGTCCGTGAGATTATATGGTCCCATTACAACCTATTATTAATAACATTTAAAGAGACTGCTTCATGGCAGTTTAGTCAATTTTGTAATAGCCTGCTTGGTAGGCGTTTGTAAGGAAAGGTGAAGAGGGTTCAGGGCGCGCGGTCTCGCGGCTAAACTCCCTTTCCCTTCCCTTTCGAACGCCTTCCACGCAGGCTAATTTAATTTTTTTCTAATGGCGCTTTTGTTGAAAGGCAGCTATAAACCATCCGACCTTCTTTGTATGAAAAGCATGTGGAATGTTGTTCCTACTTTTATTATATCCCTCATTCCACTACTACACTACACTACACTATTACTCTTCTTCCGACCTGCTACCAAACTTAGTGCCGCGAGTTGCACACACAAGACTGTATGCCCTTAGAACAGGAGAATCTGTTTCTGTGCCTGCCTCCTCAAGAACTAACAGATTTGGAAATTTTTGCACCATCAAATACCAGAATCACGTTTAAAATAGCGAAATGTGATATGTCTTAACATTAACAGTTATATTTACGTGTCATAATTCCGAGGTATTTGTATGTAATTAATGACCCGCCTTGTAATTCAGTTTATGCTGCAAAAAGGTTGAATAAGCGATCATTATTGTAATTATTATTATTATATAAACAGCCCCTCAATTTGGCGATTATGTTTTTAGTGGATGAAATGGATAAATTTGGGTCACAGGTCTTTTATTAAAGGTACCTATCAGGAGAATGGTTTGGCACTTTATGTGGCTTACAACTATTGCCATCCTTGGTTTAGGTCCCGGAGGAGTTAAAGGAGACAAAGGTGACCCTGGTCTTCCACCAGCAGAGGGTGTGGCTCTACCTGCTGGTGATCCTGGGGACCGTGGAGAGCCCGGAATGGTTGGTATGCATGGACTGGATGGAATGGATGGGGATTCTGGACCGCAAGGAGAGGCTGGAGCTAATGGACCACCCGGTGATATGGGTAAGTTGTTGTGAACCAAAATGTTACCTTCATGCAGACACACAGTTCTTAACTTATACAGCGTTTTTCATTGTTGACCTTTAAGGACTAGTTCCCTTCATAGAAGGATATAATGTTTTATTTTCCCAGTCACAATTTAGCTAACAGTGTTTTTACATCCTCAGGTTTGGCTGTTTGGCTTTTGCAGGGACAAAAAATCCCCAATCATCCAAACTCTATTGGCCAGGTTTCCCAGTAAAACGCGACCGTAGCAATCTGTTCAAATTACGACATAACTATAGTTTGTTCACAACCTTTAATACATTTTCGCTGTGTGAGCTGGCGTGCGAAAAGTAGCCTGCCACTTTTCACACGCCAGCTCACACAGCGAATGTAGCCTCTGCTCGCAGGGTAGGCCTTTAACAAATCGACAACAATTTTCCATTGCGAGTAATTTCACTGCAGAGTTTTGATTATTTTTACTTCATTTCTATGATCGATAAGAGTATAGACCATGAAAAATTGTTGCAGATTTGTTTTTTTAACAACAACATCGACAATTTTTGAGGTCCATTTCGGGTGCGGTTTCTCGGACAATCGTGGGCGCAAAAAAAGAGAAAACAAATTGCACCACCATCAAGTCGTTTCCATGATCTGTACTCTTATCGACCATAGCTCTCGACCAATCAACACGCGAGAAAGCGCTCAGTTATTGTGAAATTTCCTTTTTTGCAGGAGATAAGGGTCAACAAGGGTTAGAAGGGATTCAAGGACCACGTGGTGAGGAAGGCCTTCCGGGAATACCAGGTCCTCCGGGTGAACCAGGACCAAAAGGACTAGACGGTCAAAGGGGACAGAAGGGAGATAGGGGACGAGATGGACCACAAGGTTCCAAGGGGAATCCAGGAGAAAGAGGTTTGGATGGGCTACCTGGATTTGATGGAGTTAAAGGAGAAGTAGGACAACCGGGACCTAGGGGTAAGCAATGTTTTGAACCACCAGTTAAGGCTTGAGAAAAATCTTTAATTCCAGCTTGTCCTTTTGGCAACCAGCTGTCTTTTGGGTAAGCAGCTCTCGTAATTCGGCTTACCCAGGGCCACTTAAACTTTTTTACTTCAACTTGCAGTTTGTCGTTGTAAGTCATGAGTCAGAGGCTGGTTAGAATGTGAATGAAACTGAAAACTCCACGTAGCGAGTGTGTGTTTGTATAGGTAATAGCATGATTTGTAGTGACAACCACGAGTGATATTTCGAAATCGTTATACGTAATTTCACGAGCCGTTAAGCAAGTGAAATTTGAGAAATATCACAAGTTGTATTTATGCCAAAAATCACGTACAAATCATGCTGTTATTTGTTTATACTACTACCCGCAAAGGTTTTGTAATTTTCACTTGTAGGTATTTCAAATTAAGCTGAAATACCACTTCTCTAAGCCAATTAAATTGCAGAAATTTCTCATGTAGTAGTATAATGTAATTTAATATCGTGCAATGTAATGTTGTGGAGTCAGTACAGTTGAGTCTCTCCTCAACGGCCTCCTGAGGGACAGAAAAAAGTGTCTTTTGTGGAGAGGTTTTAACAAGAGTCAATGTATGGACTGTCAACAAGAGAGCTCAGGTGGCTGTTGTGGAGATGAGCTGTGGCCGTTAGTGCAAGTTCGACTGTAGTGAATAAAGTTGTCGTCATTGCAAAAAAATAGTAATATGAATAAAAATGCAGCGAGTGGAACAGTCCTTTCTGGTTCTTTAAACCAGTCAAAGTGGACCCTCTTTGGTGCATATTCCGATCAGATCGAACCAGAACCGACGGTTCCATTTGACGTACAATCAAAATGTCCGAAAATTTTCGCTGAGCGGAAAAGGTTCGTAGTAATGCTCAGTGCTGGAATTTCAGAGTTTTCTTCTGGATTCCTTGAAATCCCTATAATAAAGATCTCTTTTCCCGGAAAACTCCGGTCAGATGATGAATGTGGCATCCGAATGCTGTGGAGGAAAAAAGGACGCTTGCGCAACCTTTTTATGCAGTAAAATGTTTAAGTTATCGATCCAGAAATTTTCGCAGTGATGCCCAGTTTCGTCCCGTCTTAGTGGAGAATTAAATTGCGGCCCTGCTCGCCATAGAGCTTCCAGTATCTCAGTGATTACAGTATTCGAACTAGAACTCTGGGGATCGTGAGTTCGATTGTCACCAGGAGCTCGGAATTTATTTCCCGAGTTTTCTGATGTTCAATTTTTTTTTTCTTCGAAATAAGAGATATTTTTTGCTTTTATTGCCTACTTTAGGAGATCAAGGTGTACGTGGCCCGCCTGGAATTAATGGAACTGCTGGTGACAAGGGTGAAAAGGGACTGCCAGGACCGGCTGGTGCTACTGGAGATGCTGGGTCTCCTGGAGAAGGGGGAGCTCGTGGTGACATGGGGGAGCCAGGGACAATGGGTTCCAAGGGTGAGAAAGGAACACCTGGTATGGATGCCTTTAATGGAGATCCTGGGGTTATTGGAACACCTGGTAAGCTGTCTCATGATTAAACCAACAGAGACCAAAATGAATTTTCCCCTAACAATATTAACACATCATCGTTAGTTATTAAGTTAGTATTTCGCAAATTGACGTTTGACCTTTCCTTATTTTTTATTTATTTATTTATTTTTTATTCTTTGTGTAGCTATACACTTATGCCTTGATTGTGTATCAGTGTTTTTAGATTTTTTTTTCTTTTTAGTGCATTTACGTCACAATAATATTGCCCAGGTGATCGCGTTACATTAGCTGAAATACAGCAAATTGTTTGCAATTTCTCCCTAACCTGATCTACCTGGATTCTCCGGGAACTCTTGGAAACTGGTTAACAAACGAACGTCATTTGGGCCGTTTAAACAAGGAAAAATAAGACGCATCTTACATAGAATGCGTCCTAAATAAGACTCAAGCTATCACTTATAAACGGCAGATTTCGCTTACCTAAGAACAGCCCCTAACACCTGTTCTTCCATAAGACGCGTCTTAATGCGCCGTTCATATGGAATAGTTTGCGTCTTATTTAGGACGCGTCTAATGAAAGACGCGTCTTATTTTTCCTCGTACAAATGGCCCGAATCAGTTGCTGTAAGAGTTGACTATAAACCTCAACGTTGCAGCCATTAATTGTTTACTGTCATCACTTTTGCCGGTATTGGAGTAACATCTTTAAATCGAGGGTAGTATGAGTATTTTATTCAGGGTTGGTCGAGTCTTGAATGCTTGAAAAAGTCTTAAAAATTTGCCCAGCAATTTTCCAAAGCTGGAAAAAGTCTGGAAAAATTTGTAAAAAGTCTTTAGTTTTTTTTTTCAAAACTAAAAAAGTGCTTTATGAGTGATTTTTTTAGTATTGGTGAAATCTTACTTAATGTCGCCTGTATGTTTGCTTCCTTCGTCCTTTATGGTGTCTATTGATCACCTACAGATGTATTTGAAAACCTTGAGTCTGCAAAAGGGAAAAAATGTTTTGGAAAAATGTCTGGTAAAAGTCTTGAATTTTGGATCCAAAAATCTGTTCGAACCATGGGAGTATTTCATTGAAAAGGAGAATTCAAGTGCTGATCACTCTCGTTTTGTTTAACAGGAAACAAGGGCAGTAAAGGTCCATCTGGAGTGCGTGGACCACCAGGACAAGCCGGGGCCAAAGGTGAAAAGGGGGAAGATAAAGTCGTCAAGGGATTAAAGGGTGCAACAGGAGAAATGGGACCACCAGGAACTCCAGGAGAAACAGGACCTCCCGGGGCCACCGGACCAGAAGGTAATTATATTTTTCTCCTTTAGATAAAGGGGCGTGATGGTCCTACCGCAGTCAAATATGTCTGAGGCGTTTCAATGGGATTTCATTATTAAAAAATTTCTTAAGTGGAAACGCTTAATAGTTAATGTATTCATCTTTAATTTTTTTTCTCTGATAAATGAGAGCGCCTTTTCGCGCCCAAGCAAAATTGTGTCGGTACTAAATGACGCCGACACATCAACAGTGATAGTTTTCAAAGCGTTACGTGATTTGACAAAGTATTAGTAATGTGTTTAACTAAACTCGCTGCTGGCCCGCTAGAGACGTTACGCGGCCAGGACCGGGGAGAGATGGCTGCATTCGCATGCTATCATTTAAAACACTCTTAGCTTCCATATTCTACCACGCAGATGTTTATACTGAGGGCTTCGTGAAGCTGGGCGGGAAAGCTAAGAAACAAAAAAAGGCAAACCTTGCTGCGTAAAAACGTTCTATAAATTTTAACGACTGTTCGAATAGTCAGTACAATCTGTATCCTACACCCAAGTATGGTGGGTGGAAGTTGGAGGGATGTGAGACTAGAAACTGTGATATTCAATGGTCGTTGTTTTACTTTATTTCCAATTTGCTAGTGGTATCTTTCAATTTACTTTCTTTCGTTAGCTTTGCTTAATTAACTTCTTTTTAGTTAACTTTTTAAATGTCAACTTCAGAGCAGTACTTAAGGCTCACGCGCAAGACTCACCAACAGGAGTAACAACAACAACAACAACTTTATTTGTACTCCACATTGAATTATATATCTGTCTGGATTTGATTTGATAAAAGGTACCAAGTACGTTTTAACAATTTGACCCGTGAGGTCAATAAAAAGCAGTTGGAAGGCGCTAGTTAGGGCTTAAAACGGACGAATTAATCGCTGGCAACACACGAAAAGTTGCTCTTTGCAAAAGCGACAGATTTGTAACGAAATGAACAACATTTAAAAGCACAGAAATAATGACCTTTCAGTCTCTTATACCCGACTAAAAGAGACCTAGAATCCACCTTTCTTGGCCCCACAATCGGTTGTCTAAGACAAAATCACTTCAACTAAATACTTACAAAGCGTTTTCATGCTTGTGCACAATATTCTTATAACACGAGCGCCACGACATACCTGAAATCTGTCTGTCAACAACTTCAGGAAATCACACAATTAGTAATGGTAACAGGACTGGGTGGAGTCCAATTCGGTCTGTAATCATACGAGTCCGATTTGTTTAATCACGAGTATGATTACAGACCGAATTGGACGACACGAAGTTCTGTTACCAGTTAACTATAACTTTAACAAAATTTGTGATATAATAGGCTATTTTTTAAATCAAAACACAAGAAATTCGAAATTTTGTTTTGCTAGCAGTGAAAAAAAATCCATTTAAGCGCGCGCGTGATGGCGCGTACTGTCCAGTTACTTAGGCATGACGCGTACTGTCCTATTAAACTGTCCAATTAAGGCTGAAATCAGGGCAGTTGATAGCCAATCAGATTTGACAATTTTGTTATGGTTATGATTAACCACGTTCGCGGCACTGATAAAACTATCCGCAACCAACCAGACACAATGTTTCCACACTTAATACGGGCGAAATATCATCACATTACTCTCTCTCAATAACTCTCGCTTTCTCCATCACATGTAAACTTTGCTGACACAGTCGATTTATTCAAGATCCCGGATGTAGACGAGCCGTTTTGAAAGGAACGCATGGACGCCGGCCTTCAAAACAAATTTTTACCAAGTCTCTGGCCTGGTCAGAAATCACCATCAATTTTGCTCTCGCCGAATAGTTTTGACTCCTTTTGAAGTTACTTTTTGAGGCCAGAGACTCGTCACCGCCCACATCAAAGCTCACAATATGATGCCTTTCCGTCTCAAGCCCGAGATCGGTGTGTTTCACCCGTTTAGCCAAAATGAGACGAAATACGCTAACATATTGGACGACGGCAGACTTTGCCAATCGTGAGACTTGTTCCTTCATAAGGCTTAATGATGCCTTCCGGAAAACTTTGCTGCAGGCGGCCAAAAAGAAACGTAGAAAATTAACCGACCACGGAAAACAACTTCTACCGGCGCGCTGATTTCAAATGTCATAGTGTTTTATGGCAAGGAGAGAATTATGGGAAATGATAGGTAGGGGAGAGCTGCGGAGGCGGGGGGATGGGGGGTGTGGGAAGATGTAAACAGCATATGAAACACATGTTTTTTTATCTACTGCAGCTTTTAACGGGATTTTTGTACTGCAAAGATCATTTTAAAAAAAGAATGGTCAAGTACTGAACAAGCCTCAAATGAGACTGTTGCTAAAAATTTGTGGAGGTACCTTTTATCAAATCCAGACAGATATATATATAAATACTTTTACATATAGAGAGAGTACAGGCTGCCCACAATAACCATTAAGGGCTAAAGAGATTGGGCAGCCTTATTTAAGTTATTAATAAATGATTTTGTTAAGGGTCAGGTACACACGACAAACAGCTGCACAGAAAAAAAAACGTAAATAAAAGAAAAAAATTCAGACAGCAAACAAAAAAACTAAGTGTGTCAATATAACAATATGTTATACTCATTTCTCTTTGTCCTTAGGTCCGCCCGGCCTGGAACCGGGTCCTAAAGGAAATGCTGGGTTACCGGGATTACCCTCTGATCAGAAGGGAGAAAAGGGTGATTCGGGAACCCCAGGGAAACTTGGTGAACCGGGTTTCCCTGGTATAAGAGGAGAACCTGGACCTCAAGGTGGGATCGGTATTGCAGGAAAATCTGCAACTGGTGAAGGATTTCATCTGGTTGTTCACAGCCAGTCCACTCGCATACCTGATTGCCCAATGAACTTAACTCGACTGTGGACTGGATACAGGTAAAACTGCTTATTGGGCTGCCTGTGGCAAAGCAAAATCTAAAAGTAAAAGGCGTAGTCTGTGCAGCAAAAAGAGGCTTTACGAACAAAATTGGCAATTTACGACGACTCCATTGTCTCGCATTCCGAGAAGAGACTTGAGCACAAAGAAAACCAAACAAAACATAGAGATATGACCAGAAAGCCTCGGAGTCATTGTAGGTTTTTTTTGTACATTGAACGTGGAAGGAGAATCAAGCAGTTTTTGAGAAGTTACGTAAGGCTTAATTTGAGGCACCCCTTCATTATTATAAGGCTTCTTTGTGATGCCAACATGACCAATTTTATATAGTACGTGTGTTCAGAGAGAGGCAATAAAGGAAGTCATATAGTCGAACCTCTCTACATGTATTACAGACAGTGTTCTTTGTTCGAAAGATGACAAACGCGATATACCTAATTCAATAAAGATTGCTGTAGAAATTGGGCATAACTAACACAGTGCAATGATTTGCCTAAGTGACCGCCAAATAATAGCTTCCCTGATCCCAGTGCGCAATTGCTCATTATCCAAAGCAACCTTAACAGAATCTGGTACATATGCCCTACCTCTATAACAGACACCCCTGTTATGGGGACAAAAACGGCTGGATATTGCACTGGTACTCGTTTTTGTCGGTAAATGCTGTAATAAAATTATCTTTTTCAGCTTGCTCTACTTCCTGGGTCACGAAAATTCGCATGGTCAAGATCTGGGCGCGTCGGGTTCGTGCTTGAGGCGTTTCACCACCATGCCCTATCTCTTCTGTAACGTATACGAAGTGTGCCACTACGCTTCCAGAAATGACTACAGCTATTGGCTAACCACAGACTTGACCATGCCCATGATGCCCGTCAGCGCCACCGCTATTGAGCCCTATGTTAGCAGGTGCTCCGTGTGCGAGGCTCCGGGACCTGTGGTCGCAACACATAGTCAGTCAACAGAAACCCCGAGATGTCCCGCAGGATGGCAACCAATTTGGAGCGGATACAGTTTCATCATGGTAATCTTCTTTCTTTTACGCAGTCAGTTAGCCTGCGACCTAGACAGTTAGCGCGACCTAGAGGTACACGGAGGAGGGCCAGGTAAGGGGGAGGGGCGGGGAGAAAAAGGAAAACTCTCCCCCCCTCCCCTATTTTTTCGCGTCAACCTCTCCCTTGGATTCATTTTTTGACTCACGTCACCTCTCGGTAGGTTTGAACGTCCAAATCGTTCCCAGTGCAAAATACGCCTGCTTTGCAGGCTAACAGTCAGTCAGCCAGTCATTGGACACACTGGGTACATGAACCAGTTTTCGCACATCAACGGTTATTATGGAATCTAAAGACACCCATTAACTGATGACAGCTAACTGCTTAATTTTCTCGGCTATCCCACATGCAGATCATGCCGAACCAAATTAGCTGCACTGTAGTATCAAAAGCATAGTAAGAATAAACAAAAATACCAATCAACAGATCACGACTGCCATACGATTAAGTATAGTCAGAAGACACGTCCCTATCTCAGTGCCAAGAACTAGTACCCAGTCTCCGTAGAGACGTTTTTAGGCTCCTTTTTAGCTCCTTATCCTGATTACATTTATTTGATAAGTTTATACATGTGAGTTGTGTCTCAGAGGCACATTGATTCACTAATTTCTTTCCCTTCCGTTTCTTCGCGGCTTGCACTTTTCTTCTTGGTAGTGACTTAGTCGTCTTAAAGTAATAGCACCTCATCTGGTTCCACAAAACAAGATGCTCTTAGAGCGTTAATTCGGGCTACAAAATGTGCGCGTTAGGTGAGACAAAGTCAAGTTTCAAAGAATTGAGGTTATTTCTTTTCGCGATGGATAACTCATGAAGCCACTATTTGAAGAGAAACCACTTTTTAAACGGTCTGAAA
>NC_133210.1:2146933-2259433 GCF_958299795.1 Porites lutea
GTAGGAATAATCGCGATAAAGACTACAAGAACGTAAATTCACTTTTTAAGCGAGGTGTTCGCTGCCAACGCGTCTTCGTATATCGTGAAGTCCCCTTTTAAAGGTGAAAACGAGGCTGGAGTTGACCTTGTTTTGATACAATCCTTCCAGCGTTATTTTGTTAATTATGTTTCTTATGCTAACCAGCATTTTTTTAAGCAAAATGTCCATAAAAAAAGGAACCATATTCTCAGCAGAGTTCCCAACCCTCCTGTTTTGGCCGGAAAACGCCCGTTCTCGGAGAATATTTCCGGCCTCCTGTTTTCGCCTAATATTCTCCCGGTTTTTGAAACTCTTCCTAGCCAAAGAAAGAGAATGTTTTCTTCGTTTAACCAGTTTTTTTAGCACGGTTCTTTGCCGCTTTTCTGTGGTTTCTCAGCATTTTCCGAGCATGAGCCTGCGATTATTTTGGGCGCGGTAATGCACTGGATTCTGATTCCCCATATTGTTATCACAAAATGTGATAGGGACCAATAGCCCTTAGCTTTCACTGCCTGTTTAACACTCCACTATTTTCAACTGACTGTGACCTCAAATGCAGGAAATAGCATCTTAGAGGCACATATCTCAAAATTTTTCCCGGGGGTACCGGGGAGCATGCACCTGGGCCACTCTAGCGAAACCCTAGCTGGCGCCAGCTGGCGGTTTCCCTTAGCGTGAGCGCGAAAGTACACGAATGAGAGGGGGGAAAGAAAAAAAAGCTTCTTCCCCGCTAGTTACGCAAACAGGCACTTAGCGTTTGAGCCATGAAGGGAAAAACCTCTATCCTTCATTTAAAGAACAGACTGAGTATATGGACTTCAAACTTGGTTATTAAGAGGTATGCAAGTGAGCACATTTCGTTTGTATTTTCGAGCGCTTTTCGGGACATCTTTTCTTAAAATTTCTCAGAATAAGATTCTAAAGGGAAAAAAGATCCTTGTGCCGTGTTTAGATGTAATAATGATCGCCTTTTTGACGAGAAATATACAGTGAAAGACCATATTTCTAACATTAAACTAGAAAAAGGCGATCATTATTACATCCAAACACGGCACAAGGATCTTTTTTCCCATTACAATCTTATTCTAAGAAAACTTTAAGAAAAAATGTCCCGAAAAGCACTGGAAAATACAAACAAAATGTGCTCATGCCCCCTGGGCATCCTATAATACTCCTTAAATCGAATTAATTCAATATTGCCGCCGTATCTATAAAAAGGTCTATTGCCCGAGTGTAAGAAATCTCTGTCAGATGGGGTATAATCTAGCAATAAGCTTAACTTAAATTAATAAGTGTTTGCACCCTCTCAGCATGTTCATTATTATTATTCTTTTTTGTTT
Source organism: Porites lutea (assembly GCF_958299795.1). Taxonomy (NCBI): domain Eukaryota; kingdom Metazoa; phylum Cnidaria; class Anthozoa; order Scleractinia; family Poritidae; genus Porites; species Porites lutea. The sequence goes on from NC_133210.1 coordinate 2,148,295, forward strand.
CTTTCTCCTTTCTTTTCATTGCAATTAATTTCAACTGTCCCACATTTTCTATGCTTTACCAATTATATACATGCTTTGAAGCAATAGTCATATCATCATAAACAAAAAAGGAAAAGTGAAAAAGCATCGAAAAAACCCTAAGCTTATCCTGCGCAGGGTAATTAGCTAACCCAGGAAGAAAAGAAAGACAGATTTCACAAGTTGGTTAAGCTAGTTTATGACCCAGCCACTTACTAAATCTTGCTTATAAGAAAATAACTTTTTCATTATTTAAATGCACAAGACTCTTGATGAATGGGCAAACAAAATGATTCCCAAAAAAAATTGCATAATAAGCTTTTATAGGTAGCACTTGAATTTTTTATCCATTTTCCATCAATAGCCGATCAGAATAATCCAGTGTGGAGTGACCATAGAATACAGGGCCATACTTATCAGAATGCTTTGAAAAGCGACTCTTACCACAAATTTGATGGAATGAGGTCCTACACATTCTGCAGTTTTTGAACAAGAAAATTTCATATTATTGACTAACATAAGCACCCACTGACTCAATCTTAAGGCCCTGCGACAAAGGTAAACCTAAGTAGCTCTGTATTCTAATAGTTTCTCTTAATATTTCTCAAGAAGTTATAAAATTAACTCCAGGCTAAACCAGAGAAACATCTGTACATCCCAACGTTTTTGTCATGATTGTTTCAGTCCCAAAAGTGCATAAATTAACTACCATAATATGTTTCTGTACATTTGATATAAAAGAAAAATTGCACTCGACATGTTCATAGTCTCCATTACAGACAGAATACATTGTTCAATCTCATCACAATCATTTGTGTATACCTGCCAACCTTGTATTTCATTTAACGGCAAAAGACTTTTAAACTTGGAATGGCAGGATTCCCTGTAGACCAAATCATATCCAAAATCATCCAAAAAATTTTGGAGACACTTCAAAGATAACCAACAGCATTCCAAAATTTCTCAAGAAGATAATCTTAATTATAATAATGACATTATTTTTGTGAATAGCTATTTGATACATGAAAAAAGCTATCTATCCAAACCGACACAGCAATCTCTGAATATGAAATGACTCCCTACTAAGTTTACAATTTTGAGGCAAAAAGATCTTTCATGTTGACTTTCCCTTTCTCACATTGTTTTGAGTTTAATTTAATAAATATATTTTTTAAAGAAAATTGTCAGTAATGGCCTCTTTTTCCCAAGGCATTAGAAATATTGTTCTACAAGATTAAGCTATTGTGAGATTGAAGTTTTCCATCTGAAAGGCTTGAGACTCTGAAGCTTCAAGTGTAAAAGTTGGCAGGTATACAAAACTGTATGAAATACTGATTTAAGCTAAGGTGTTACACTTAAGGTTGGTACACAGTAGACTGCAAGCTGCAGCAATATATCGCAGTGACAAATCACTCATTCAGTACAGGTTGGCGGACTAGAAGCAGCAACATGTCCTGGTGACATATCGCAGTGACAAATCACTTCATGTGTACTGGAGAATTTTTGCCCAAATCTTTGTCTCCACAACACAATTTTGCTGCTGCAACACGTTGTACAAATTCAGTGTGATTTAATTTTTTGCAACTTGTTGCAACGACAAAATTCTTTTGTGGAGACAAAACTTTCAAAGAAATTCTTCAGTACACACGAAGTGATTTGTAGCAGCTACCTGTCACTGCAACATGTCGCTACAACATGATATGTCCCCTAGTGTGTTTTGACCTTTTGTGAAGGCAAATTTACTGTATGAAATAATTACAGACATAACGAAGGGAAATATTGTCGTGCAAAATGCTTGGCTCTCTGGCTAATACTGCGAAGACACCACAATATACTTCTTTTTCATAAACTAACCCTTGACATAATGTTGCCATGGGAAATAAACAAATCCTATTGCATACAGTATAGTGCAAAAAAAAACAAGGAAATATTTTATGCCAAGGAAATATCATATTAATAAAACTACCCTATAGTTCTTATTTTACAAATACTATCTGTTACCAATGTTTGTAGAATTTGGTGTTCGATTATAACTACCCGTAGCTGAAATTTGTGATGACATTGTTGGCTGAATGAGTGAATTTTGATTGTTCTGTTGACATTCATCCATTTGATCAACATTTAAACAGTCCTCTGAGTCCATTTTATACTCTTGTTCCCATTCTACAAAAAGAATCAACAATTTAAAGTCAATTTGAGGTAAAAAAAAAACTAAAGATTTTTTTAAAGTATGATACAATAACCTCAGTGATTTAATCATTCACTCTTTACATAAAAAAAGCCTGGACAGTCGCCAGCTGCGATGCTATGCTCTCAGGAAAATTGAAGGGCAGCCCAGTGCTCTGAACATGCAAAATCTAGAGTGGCCAGCATATGATTTGGGTGTCAGAAACCACCAGGCTCTGCTAGAAAAAAGCCTTAAGCTACGTAGCCCTATAGAGTTGTCAGGAGATTCCTCAAAAGGCCATGCAGGCTTTAACGCTTTAAGTCCCAATAGTGACCAACAGCAATTTTCTCCTCACAGTGTCCATACATTGTCAAGAGATAAAGTTGTGAGAATATAAAAAATGATCACAAAAGAGAAAATGCCTTGATGTTTTTTCCAATTCTCTCAACTAATTCTTTAAGGAAATGTATGGAGATCAGTTTGGAGAATTTGTATGTGGATACTGGGGCTTAAAGGGTTAATGTTGAATTTCTATGTGCCACAAAGAGGATTAATTTGCAGGCATGTCTAAAGAAACACCATCGGATCAATTCTGGTTTCTGAGAAATTGCCCACCTACCCCTCCCCTAAGCCAACATTATCACTTTCTTCTCACTTAGGGAAAAATGTTGGCTTAGGGGAGGGGTAGGCGGGCAATTTCTCAGAAAATTAAATTGACCCACACCTTTTACATACCTTCCACAGGTTATGGGCCTCAACTTTGATCGGGGGGTGGGGGAGCGAAACCTTGGTAAGGCCATGTTTATAAGTGTGTATTACCAGTTCGCAACAAATTTCATACAAAAACATGTAAAAAAGGGGAAGTGTCCCAAAACCTTTACGCCAAGATTGTAGTTTAAATTTGTTTTACAAACTGTCAGTACCTTGAAAAGTGTTCAGTATTGCTGGGAAATTGGTTCAAACAGTTCTAATATTCATCGGATAAAGGTGATTCACCTTCACTATAATTCAGGCACAGAATTCCACAACAATAAATATATTCAACAAACTTTAAACTAATGATGATGCAATTTTAAAACTGCTTTAAAAACAATGGGCTTTTTTTAATTTATAAGGTACATCAAGATAATTCTACAAACCTTTTTCTGTGATGCAATTAAAAGCTGAATATCCTATTTGGACTAAATTATCTACATCTCCATCACTTGGCACCGCAGGTAGAAGGTATGGGCATTTCTGCAGGACACTTTTGCATAGGCTTAGACATGGCCTTCTCGTATTCTTGGTTTTTTTCCAAACACTTGTATTTGATACTAAAGCAAAACAAATCCAGTTTTTGTATGCTTCCTAAAAATTAAATTAATAAAATAAAATCGGTTAAGGGAAAATACAAACAATTAATAGAGACCTCTTCTTAACGTACTGTTAAATGCCATTCTCACTGACGATAGTTCCCTTGTTCTGGAACGTAGTTAATACGTACAGGCATGTGTATTCACATTAATTAAATTCCAAAACTAATTGTCAAGTTTTGTAATTAAAGATTAATTATATTTTAAGGCTTTGGAACTGTTTCCTATCATCTGCTGCAACAGATGGCAAGGATAAACATGGATTGAAATGCTATGCTTGCAAAAATCACCCCAAAATTGTTATGGTTAGTGCTCCCTGGAAAAAATTTGATTCATATCTTCTTCATTAACTCCACAGGAGCATTTTGCGAATGGGAAAAGGCACCAAGCAATGACTTCAGCACAAAATTGACCTAAAACGGCAATATCCTTGTGTCAAAACCCCTTCATGGTTTGTGCCTTTGATATCCAGTTACAAAGTCTAACAGTTTCTGGTGAGAAACATGGATTTGATATTCTGTTCCTCTGCCGCAGCCTTCCCACATCATCCCTAGCTCTAGTCTATTCCATGTGAGGCTGAACATTTAGAGAACACACACTCAAACCCTAGCTTAAGTTAATTTCATTAAGTTCCCAGATTACACCTGTACATCAGTGCCTTAATTAGGAAGTCGTTGACATGAAAAAGGGTATCAGCCTTTTGCTTTTTAAAGCAAGAATTAACATCTGATCTTCATAATGGCACTTAATGGCTACACATCAGAAAAGTTAATATCCCATTTATTTTATTGAATAATATTTACACTTTAAAACAAAGCAAAGCAAAACATTATTTCTGCTATCCATTAATGGATATTATCTTGAGGAAACTTTGAAATTATTTGACACCAAAATCTGATTTTGATCACAACTCATTAAGGTTCTCTTATCTCAGACAGGTTAACTAAGTTCCAAGATATGTACCACAGGTACAGAATGTATTACTTATCAAATCTAATAACTCTGAAAATTGAGCTGCTATAATTGTTTTACTCTGGGACAAACACTTATAAAAATAACTGCTGTTTTACCTTGAGGGAAAGCCTGTTCCTGAAAATTCTGAGTGTAGTTTGATAACAACCCATTTAACCCTGATATCTATAGGGCCTTCACTCCTCCAGTCAAATATGAGGTTATTAAAAACAATATTAGATTAATTTTAGATTCAACTTTGTTGACACAATACTGTGGAGCAGTAATTTTGCTTGGTACAATGTCCCAGTACTTGAACCACGCTTCCTCCAAAAGAAACATCTCCAATTATTAAACTCCACGGCCACGTTGTTCAAAGATGGGTTAAGATAAAGCCTTTGGTTTAGAAAAAACTATTCACCAGCTTTTTTCACTCAATAATCACATCTCAAAGTATAGGGTACCTTGCTTAGCAATAACATTAAAGATGGTTATAGCTGAGCAGCTTTGATGTCAATTCAAACCTAAAAGGATTGTTCCTAACTCATACAAACTGAAGTCTTTAAAACAGTACTGTACTTTTCAGTAGATTGTATATGAGTGTTGATGCCAATATTTAATTTTGGAGGTGAATCAGTGAAAAGCACTGGATATCCGGAGGTTGAGTAGCCAATCAAAGGGCGCAAAAAAACACTATCCACTGTTCTAGTATATACTGGAATTATCACTGCTGTACTCTAGTTTATATTTGGAAGTACTGCCCTGTAAATGTGTAGATTTGCTACTTTTTATTTTTCTATTTATTTTTTCCATGTAATTTTTTCTTCCAATTTATTCCGTGTATTTTTTTTCTTCACTGTGTTTTACTTGCAATAAAATAAAATAAATAAAAAAATGAAAAATATATTTATTTTTAATTTACAAGACTCAATAAAAAGGCAACGAGCACAGTTTGTGCCGTGTATAACTGTAAGCCTTGATCCAAGTTTGACACTGAGGTTAAACAATTTGCAACATGCTGTGAACGTTTCATACTGGGGCCTGATATTAACAGTTGGTGATCCACGATTTTTTGTCACAATTTTAAAAACAATGCTTACAAAGCCTGTGTTCAAAGCTGCAGCTACTGAAAGCAAGAGAGTGTAGCGCCTCAAATTGTCCACCAGACTGCATCTTCACAATGCACTTGCGGAAATTATTTACCGGTAAGATATGTTTGCTAAAATTCTTTGAGTTGTATTCTGGATCTTCATTTGAACAAACACTTTCCACACAAATGCAGTTTAACAAAGTTATGGCTGTCTATGCCCTTTCTCAAAAGTACACACTTTAAAATAATAAGGTAAAAGTCGTTAGCAGGCTGATTGGTGCTTCTCAATAAATATTGACATTGGAAGGAAGAATGACAAAGTTTTTCTTTTCCTTTTTTTTTTAGAAACTTAAGCCAGCCCATACAAATTCTTGACCGATGGAGTGAGAGAAATTCACAGATGTAACGCAATGATACTGGTATTAAATATTAAATAAATTTAATACAGTTTTTTAATACATATATTCTATTTTTTCCACGAAGAGTTGTCGCAAATTTTGTACCTTGAAACATGATCTTAGTACACATGTAACTGTAAAAACGTTGCCGACGATCGAGGCGGTGCGTGTTTTGAAAGGTTCAAATGGCTGAAATTATTAAATTAAGATATTCTTTAAGATAGACAACATTTGCTAAAAGACCGGTTCATACGTGCAGAAAAAAAAACGCTATTTATGTGGATTATCCAATATTATCCAATAACAGTAATACATGTTTCTTGATAGCTTTACACTGGCGTAGTTTGAATTTAAAGGTAACAAGAAAACAAAACAAAAGTGTTGACACCTGCTTAATTTCGGAATCGATGCTGAATATTAAAATCACACAATTTTTCCGTTCGAATGGCGGAGACCACCTTTGACACGTAATTTTTATCACACCGGTGACTAGAAAAGAAAAAACACAATTAATTGAACGAGGCAACCAATCGAACGCACTTAATCTTTCCATGTGACGCCATCTCAAAAGCTTCTTGCCATGTGCGTATTTTCCATTTCGTTAAGCGATTCCTCTGATTTTGACGGTTCATCGATGGATTGAAAATCTGTAGTTGTTGACAATCTCATTCATTTCTTGTCGCTTGTCTCTTTGATATATTGCAATGAATAATGAATATATCATCACTGTTTGAAAGAAAAACTTTAAACGCTGCTCGACTTCACGCAGTTTTACAAATTATAGAAAAATATTTAAAATTTGAAGTAAACTAATTTACATGATCACAAAAGCACTTTCAAAATAGCAGCCATTATAAACCCTAGGCCTAAGGAGTTTTTCTGCGCCTTTCGATTCGGCAAGTGATGTTACCACATGATACGTTTTCAAAAGTTTTGCAACATATGGAACTCGAATCCCAAACAAATTTCCAGACGCAACACATAGTGCAAATACATTTGTCCACAGATCAAATATTCCTTCTTCCTCAAAACCCTCAACACTCTTCACACGAAACTTCAAACTGCTTTTTTCAGCATCCTGATAAATTTAAGTTAAACTAAAAAAGCCTTTCGACGATCTCCTAGGTAGATGGGTATCCAATAAAAATTAAAAATTTATATGGAGATGTAATTTCGGCGTTCTGAAACGATAAAACGTCATCACAGTGGGGTGTAATGCTTTATGAGTATTTTGCATTCTCTATCCATCCAAAGGGTTTAATTGGAAGTAAGAGAATAATTAGGCACGACAAGACAAGTAAAACTTTTCTAAAAACCGCAAATTTTCTCAAGTAATAATTATCAAATGAGACGAATACCAGAATGAAATTTACAGCTTCCTAAAAAGGTTGGGGAATTTCTCAAACCAAACTATAAAGCCTTTTCGTTTGGCGCAGTCAAGGGCAAAAACGGACGATCCTACTTTGACACAATGTACTTTAACCGTCTGTTATTGAAAGAATCCCGGACAATAATAGAAATTGCTGATCGACTCTATTTGCAAAGGCACACAAAGGCGGTGGAATACACTGTGACAGAACTATTACAACGAGTGTCACTTGGAATTTATATTGCGTTAAAAAGCGTTTATAATCTCGATTTTGACAATTCTTAAGATAATCCTGTACAAAGACGATCGCGTAGATTTCTTTGTTTTTTTTAGAAGCGAGCCTTTGCCGATCCCTATCATTTTGCGGTTCAGAGACTCCATTCTACACGCAATCAAAGTGCGAATCAAAATATTAGAAAGAGAGTTAAGATAAAGATAAATTACCGTGTACATTGATGTGAAGTCGCTCTACTTACATTGCACTGGTCTAAAACTAAAAAGGTAATTTGGTCTGATAACTACTGTTGTAGATCAAGAAATATCGACTTGTTTTAGGTTCTCTAATTTTGTCATCGTTAAATCGCGTGTGTCACCTTATTTTGTTCTGCACGATACAAAAGGCTTTCAATGGAAAATTAGATGATTTATATACAGAAAAAAAAGCCTTCCCGTCCAGCTGTTTCGCTGGTTTATTCCTGGTTGGAGAGAAAAATTAAGACAAAGACATAAAACGGCAATTTGACATTTTAATTTATCGTTACAGTCCGTAAAAGGTCGCTTGTTTATCGCGTTTAATTCTCTGCGGAGCTACTTGAATTTACCATGCCCTGAAATCCTGGCTCATGTCATTGTTGTAAAGACAAGAGTCGAACTGATTTTTACGCTCGGATGTTCATTAACAATGAAGGGCGAAACGACATCAGATTGTAAACAAAAGTTACAACACTACAGCTTTTTCAAATCTCCCAACCAAAGAATTTGATTTATTTCGCGACAGAAAAGCTCTTTACCTAATGATCGCTGTGAACTAAGTGCCCTAACTTAGGCCACAAAAGTCTTAAAGAGAGTACTTTCTTGTGTGTTTGTTTCAAAAGTGTTTAATGACAGTAAAACCCGGCACAATCACGATAAACAGAAACCCGCCTTATGTGGCAAAGGAATCGTTCTAGTCAACTCCAACAGTCATTTGTGTCTCGGATACACACTGCGCGCGCCATACAAAATAAACAGCAAAGCAATAATTTAACATGTGCATCCTTCATTAAGGAAGAATATGATGTAAATTTACGTTTAAAGTACTCACCATGCAGTCTTGGCAAGTTGATGTGGCGGAATACGTGTTTTCGTTCCAATTTTCTCCGCAATCGATGCGCTTGAGAATTTCCTCAAAACTCCTGTACGTAGCATTCGCCTTAGAGTCCGCCTTTTCCAGCTCCTTTAATCCCTTAGAACAAACGGTTTGTAATTTGCCACTCAATACCTCAGTTAGTGGAAAAGACGAACAAAATTCCAATCGGTAGTATTGATGTATAGATGCGGTGTTCGCGTCGAGTTGAGTTTGACTGACGCACTCATTTCTGCAAGCACACGCGAGGCTAGTCCAGCATTTAGAAGTATTTGTACGCATTCCGCAACAATTGAGAGATTTAGTGCCTGTCTCGTTGCCAACACCCAGTCCTGCAGCCGTGACGAAAAGGTTTAAGATCACAAAGATGTGTAAAGATGAAAACAACACTGAAAATAACCGGCAGTCGCGTATAAAATGTCGTCGGCTTCTACTCCATGTGAAAAGATTTCCTTCTAAGTCTGTTTCCCGCATAAGCGATCCGATGCATGGAGAATGAACAATTCAGGTTAAATTCCAACCAGAGCTCAAATACCTCTTGGTAAATATGGAAAGTCATACGAATCTTTACAAATATGGAAGGTTATGTAGAGGACGCTAATGTGGTTTCGGTTCAAGTGACTTAGTTACTCAACGTGATGGACGTGAAAGCTCGCATCTACGATCACAAGTCACCAAGCTGTTATCTTTCACAGACAGCGCTATGAGTGTCGCTGCTATTCTGATCTCCGGTCACAAGAGACTTCGCATTGCAAACTTGTAAACAAACCTGTAAAATGTCGGCGGAAATGATGCAGGGAATATTTCTTCCAATTTCTGGCTTCGAGACGACCTTGGTTTACAACGCATGTGCTGTTACAAAGCTCCCCTGGGTATTGGAAAAAAATTCGATTATTTGTACGAAACCCCGCGGGAATCCATCAATGTAAATCTCGATGTACGGAAAAGAAAGAAAAAATGACGGAGATACAACCTCATGAATAACTTTAGAAACAGGAAAGAAGAACAAAGTGATAATACTTTGCATGCATTTGTGTTGAACTGCCATTTCCTAGTCAAATACGATATAGAATGATTGACGTGTAATGTCACGTAACCTTGGTTTTTAGGCTGATAAATAGTCATTTTGCTTTCATGATTATTTGAATAGAATATTTCTATTTGTCAGTTAAATTTGAATTAAGATTGTTTTTGTCCTCTTTACAGGTTGACTATTGTTGGTTGTATTAAGGCCCCAGGAAAAAGAGGAATATAGTTTTTACATTTTGTGCCGTTGTAGACAGTTCTAGGCGGTCGCGAGTGACATTGTTTAGATAACACTTTATGAAAAAAACCCGTGGTGCTTGACTCCCTGAGAATCGTTTCGTATTGAAAGCGAACAGGACCACTCCGAGGTCGACGTTAGCGGTGGTTTAGCTTTGGTCTCACTCTTTTTGTAGTGTTCAGGGCCTTTCTTCTATTCGTTATTTTTCTGCGGACTCAAAGGTGTTTTCTGCCAAAATCTTTCATCGGCATTAGGCAAATGCATTTAAAAAGAAACAAATACAGCAAGAACTCCTTTGTACGAGGACACTATAATTGTCAGAGTCGAGTCTCCGCACTCGAGTATAATTAAAGAGGTATGTAAAAGCGACCTGTAGAAAGTTTCTTTATAATACTCTTTCAATTGATGACCAATAAAGGAAAATAAAGAACATTCCGTAACAAAAAAAATCCAATTTATTCAGGTTTTATATGCAAGAAAGAAAAGAGAAAATTGAAAGTTTCCGTTATATCCCCCTCATTGCCCAGCTACGAATGGTTTGGGCCGAGGCACAGTTTCACATCCAGAGGCCAGGGGAAACCAAAGTTTTAATCAATGGGGTGCTTTAATAATAATGAAAACTTTATTCGTGTTTTTGAATGTACACTTGTAAATCTCGCTACGTCTAATAATAATAATAATAATAATAATAATAATTAAAATGATAATAATAATAATATAATGATAAAAAGTCTTTATTCAGTACTCATAAAAAAGACCTATGTACAGTGCTTCACTTAAAAAAGTATTAAAACGAAATTTGTACCTTAACATCTGTTAGGAAAAGAAAAAATGAAGAAAATTAAAGATCATAATCACAATATCTCTTGAAATATGATCCACGAAAATGTTTCTCTTCTAATTATTATTACTATTACTATTACTTTTCACTAATTCCCCTTTAAAATCTGCCACGATTTCAACCTGAACCAACAACGATAAGAATATTAAATAGAAGGAACTAATATGCAATATTCAATATCTTTTCACTAAATCAAAATCTAGCGTCCTTAAAGTCCTCTTTCAATGTCGAAGTCCATTTCTTTTAGGTTGAGATTTACTCTCCTCATTGAACGAGATCCCCTTAAGCATAGGAGGGATGTTCTCAGAGTGGCAAATGAGATTATGGTTCTTATCCAAGACATCGTAGTTGAGTAGTCCTCGCCTTCTTTGGTTGACAGGAGTTCCGCTAGTCGCTTGTGATAGACTTGAGATTCAGGAGCTATGCCACCTGTAGTGGTGAACACCAGCGGCGTGAACGTGGCTTGTTCCACCTCCATAAATCGGCTTGCGTTCATACGTTTCTTCTCGTTTTCATACTGGCGATATATGTGCTTAGGGGTAAGGTCCTTGTAAGATTCTGCATTTGGGTGGCACACCCGTACGTCAAAGAATATGGAACCCTGTCTATGACGTTGTATAATGAAGCTCCCCCCCCCCCCACCTCCAACTCCCGTTTACAAATTATTGCATGATCGACATTAAAGGGTTCTTCACAGACACATACATTTGGTATGTCACTTATCTGCCAGTCATGCCTTATATGGACTGCATCTTTAAACTCTCTCTTGTTGAGATTTAAGTCCCTTTCCTTTCCGGGATGACAGCCAGCAAACTTGAAGCACCTTTCTCTGCTACGAGATCGACCGCTGTCTTGGTCTTCTCGGCTAGGGAGTTCCTCAGGTCTTCCAATTTATCGTCCAGTCTCACATCTCTCTCTCTCTCTCTCTATGCGTGGTTAGCTGCAAAGATCTTATCAGAGCATCATCGGGAGGTTCGTGCGCCTGGGATACGATTTGCGCGACAAGAGGGGCGGTTACCTGAACAGAAATTGCGTGTTCGAATCCAGCTCGCTCAACTAATAATAATAATAATAATAATAATAATAATAATAATAATAATAATAATAAAAATAATAATATGGTTGTAGGTGCATTGGGTTCAGTGTCAAAGAAGCTGGCAGGCCACTTGGAGCAACTAGGAATTAAGAACCGAACAAGAACGATGGAAAAGTCGGCACTCCTCGGATCGGCACATATCCTCAGAAAAGTGCTGGAAGTCTGAGGTCTATGGATGAGACTTGACTGGATATTTCTCCCCAGGGAAAATCCCTGTGCTAAATTTTACATAATAATAATAATAATAATAATAATAATAATAATAATAATGATAATAATAATAATAATTTAGTAATTAATGAAAAAATTTTATTGACAACAATGCTAACTATTAAAATCCTATTTACAATTAATTCGCTGGAAAAAAAGAAAAAACTATTCATTCAAGACACTATTTACAATTCCTATCGATTTAAAAGGCACTTAATTTAGCTTAATAATAATAATAATAATAATAATAATAATAGTAATAATAATGATAATAAGTAACACTTCTATAGCACTAATTCCGTAAAGTTCATTGGTGTTTACAATAAAATTATGGTAAAATTAGGAATAGGAAAAAAGAGGAAAAAAAATGAATTCAGCAATAGAAAATTTACATGTTAAAAAGCTATTTTAAATAAATGTGTTTTAAAAGTTCTTTCTTAAAATAGGATAAGAACATTTTGAATGGTCTCTAAGCCCATCTGGGAGACCATTCCAGGGAATGAGTGCTGCAACTAAAAAGGCCCTTCAGGTGGTCAGATTCCGTACTTTACAAAACCGATACACCGTATGTTGTTCAATTAAGCCAATATTAGAACTAATGTATGTTTAGTAACAGTCTGCCAATCAAACAAACGTTTAGCAAGTAAAATAGCCAAAATGTGAAGGGGATACAAGACAATGGCAAAATATGCCGAACAGCAGGGAAGAACATAACCGCGGCTGCTTTCATGCATTCTTTCGTACGTGGTTGCGCTAAAACCAAAACAGAGCCTGATATCAGTTAGGGGAACTCGGTTGAACACTCATTTAATATCTAGAGCCTCCAATAACTTTAAAAATGAAAACAAAAATATGCGGGACAAATTTTCCTGTACGGTTGAATCAATTTCTATCACGGCGGTTTAACCAGTAATCTGTCTTCGACTTCCACTGCCCAGATATCACACAGAAGTTTGAGTTTATTTTGTTTCTATCTTTTTAAAAAAGCTAAAAAAAAAAGTCGTACTGGATTAAATTTCAAAAATAATGGTCCAGTTTTGTTATTCAAGACTATATTTAGGGCGTGTTTCCTGTCGACTGTTGCCAGGATGGCAAGGATGGACATGGATTGGAACTTTTCAAGTTTTATTGTTATGCCTACGGTGGCCCAGAAGGGTCACACATGCAGATTTAAAATGTTGCTGCAAACTAAAAATTTTACCTGCAAATTAAAAATGTTGCTGCAAATTATTAATAGTACATGCAAATTAAAAATTGTACATGCAAAGTAAAAATATTGCAAACATGAAACATGAATTGGCCGACGGCTGTAAGGCCAGGTCGCACGGCTAGGACCAGGTCCTCATCACTCATACTGCGCGCGCAGGACTTTTCATTTTTAATTTGCATCGATATGTATTTGCAGCACAATTTTTAGTTTGCATGTACCATATTTAATTTGCAGGTTATATTTTTAGTTTGCATGTACAATTTGTAATTTGCATGCACTATTTTTAATTTGCAGCAACATTTTTAATTTGCATGTGTGACCCTTCTGGGCCGCCGTATATGCCGGCAAAAGTGACCAAAAAAAATTATTGTTATGGCTCATACCAAATAAAATTTGTTTGATATCAGCTTTAACACTACCCTGGGTGCCAGAGGCTTTTCATGCGTGGTTTCCGGTTTCGGTTAAATCTTAAAAAGTGACCCGCGCGTTTTTTCTCGTGGTTTCGCCGCTCGTGTCTTCGGCCGACGAAGCTCCTCGTCGCACGCGAAAAAAGACCTCTGGTACTTAGGATACTTAATCACAACTCTACATAAGTATTTTCTGTGTGGGTTAAGGCAGGGGCACCCGGCAACGACGGTTTCCTCCTAAATACATTGATAACACTTTATAGGCTATCCAGTACATCTCTAGAAATGCATTCTAAGCGGCGCTAATTTGTATCTGTTCGGCCATCCTAGGGGAACTTGAGTCTTTTCGAAATTACGAGGGCCTCAGTATATTACTTCCTCGAAAAGTTTAGATGCAATTTAAAGTTTTACGAAACTGAGACTTTTTCTGATTCCTCTCTTCAGTTGCATTTTCAAATTCGAAAATTTTAGGTCTCCTTTTTCTACGAAAAATAGCCTACCGTAAATCCTCTATCCCCATCTCAAATAAGCCCCCCCTCTCTAATAAGCCTTTCCCCCCCCTTTTTAGAGGAGGAAAGTTAATAAGCCCCCCCCTCCTCCCTCTCCCCCCATCCTTATTCTTCACAAAAAATTAACGATTAACGTGGACTGATCAGTTATGGTTTATTCAGGCTGGAAGTTTATATTGGTTTTGGTCTTCGGCCGCATGACCTCCAACTTCATATGAAGCGGAAAGCACATTTTTGAAGAATAAGAATTTTGTTTTTGTTGGTTTTAGGCTCCAACAAGTGAATTAAATACTTTTGACAGTGATTTTAGTTGTACAAAACGTAAGTCTACTCTCTCTGTTACTACGGTATTTTTGCTACAGGTGATGCGTTTCGCTAAATTAAATAAGCCCCCCCCCCCCCCCCGCCTCTCTTTTAAGCCCTCCCTCTCTATTAAGCCCCCCATCAAAAGTACTTGAAAAAAATAAGCCCCCCGGGGGGCTTAATAGAGGATCTATGGTATGTTAAAAAATTTAACTTTAGAAAATCGTAGGGAATTTATTAGATATGCTTCGAAAATTGTGCATGAATGGAACCCCGGCTTTCATCTCGAAATTTTTAGCCTTCATCAAGCTATAGAAAATTCTAGGATATTTTTCCTTCTCCGAACAGATATTTTACAGAAAACAGTCGTTGGGTGTCCCTGTAAAGGCATTAAGTAATGATTTCAGCACAGAATTGACCTAAGCAGCACTTATATCATCAAGATAATACCGCTGGAGTAAACATGGTGAAATTCCGCCGGGACAAGTTTACAAATATCGGCGAAATGTGAACAAATGGGCAATACCTCTACAACCCGCACTGTTTTGGGTTCCTTCGGTGTTATGTTTATGTCTTGCAAAGTTAATTTTCATGTAGTAAGATCAGCTTGCATATTTCAATGTGTATACTCAAGAAATATGACCTTTAAACAGTTAAATGTGTAAACATTCCCTTCATTCTGAAACAATGAAGAGTAGGTGAAAACAGAGTGGCATGTGAGAAATCTGAAGCGTTCGAAATCTTTCACTTTTTGTCGATTGTCTAAACCAGTCGGTGACCGCTTTGTTTGTCTTATATACCGTAGCTGTTGTAGGTTTGACGTCAAAGGGTTAAAACAACACCAATATTGACGTCAGTAACATCGACATTACAGGCGCGTCCAGAATTTTTTCAGAAGTCTGTGGAAAGGCTTAACGAAGGTCTCGTTGCTTAATTCTCCCAAGCCGTCGATCAGTCTCGTCAACAGAATTGGCACGGACAACTTTAGCCTTTCTGAAGTTTGTGTGGACCCCCCTGTCTCCTCAGCCGGCTAACCCCACACTTAGGAAGGCCTGATACAAGGTCGAGTTTGGGACGCGGTTACTTAACGCAAATCCTGGCATTCCACGGCTTCCACTCCGCGCGGTGTGACTGTCCACATGCTCGTTATTGTCTCTTGTCTGTAGCTAGCCCCCCCGTGGGGAGTACTCCCTTATATAAGCTATATTGGTATGAGCCCCTGTGCCGCGCCAAACGGTAGGGTTTTGGGGCCTTTTTGGTCTGAAAACGGGGGTATACATTTTGCTTTTTTTGGTCTGGAATGTATGGTTTTCGAGGAACTACGGAAACGTATGAACGCTGTATTTATCGTTTCAGTTCCAAATGAATAAGAACGAAAAACAAAATATGCGAATTTGAAATGCATTTGAAGAATTTTTTGTTTGCGCTTTAATCTACGTAATGATGACATGATTTGTGCCTGAAGGCCAGGTCTGAAAGCAAGTATGGATTTTAGTGGTCTTGTCTAAAAACAGATGTGGAAAATGACAAGTCTTTGGTCTGAAATAAGGTCAGGATTTAAAGAACCGGCGACACACCCCCACCAAGAATTCCCAGGAGTACCTCCCCCGGCGGCTCTATAGCTCCTACACCACCCTGTAAGCAGTGTTTCCTTTCGGGTCTTTTTTAATGAAAAGGAGAATTCGAGGCTCTGTCTGAATGACGTCAAACCTTTGAGGTCGTCGCAGCCCAAACTTCTGGACTAAGCAGTCTTCTTTTCTCTCGTCAAACTATTTTTTTCCCGAGTGCGAGGCTTAGACTGCGAGCAGTCCCTCAGGATGGTCACGCGAGCCAGGAAATCGAGCGAAGCGGGCGAAAGTAAAAAGAAAGAAGCCATGGGAAAGCTTTCCCTCTCGGCCTTTTCACTCTGTCCAGTCCTGCCGAGCTTAGACTCGACTGACTGAAGAGGGACTGCTCGCAGTCTATGCGAGCCTCCGTTTGTAGAGCGTTTTCACTCACGTGTCCAGCATCTATGCTACAAAAGAAAACGTTTACATATAAGAAATGAGTTCAACTCCCATAGGATTGGTTTGGCACACCAACATGTCAGCTCGCGGGGGGAGCGCCCGAGGGACTAAGGGTGGACCTGGTGAGGGGGAGCGCCCAAGAATAAAGAATAATAAAAATAAAAAATGGTCACGTGACACTAGTTTAAATGGATAGATGCAAAAGATGTATCCGTTTATTATACTATTTCATTAAGTATCTAATAAAGTAAGTTTCCGGCTCAAGTTTCTTGTTACGGACTACTTGAGTTTCTTTTACAATTTCAGTGTTTTACAGCAGCCATGTGACGGCAAGCTCAATTGATCACGTTGACTTTGTAGGAGTTCAATTTCATGCCAACTAGGTCCTCAGCTGTTTGGGATCCATAAACTGAAACAAGAACGCGCAATGTTGGTTATCGATGACATTGTTAAACAGAGAATGATATTTATTGAAGCGAATTGATTAACACTACCTATTTTGTATCGCAGAAAATTTGAGTTGGGATAAAGGTCAAAATTTTGCCAAATTTGGTGAAATTATTGCCCAGTGTTTTTTTTATATATTGTCCAAGCACGAACCACTCTTAATTGAACCCCCAATGTTTTTTCTTAGTCCGTGTTTTTTTTTTTTTTTTTTTTTTTTTTGAGAAAAAAAGCAATTGTTTTTCGAGCATTTTTCTAGCTGCAGGCAAGGCAACAAAGTAGTACAATTTCTTTGGTAAACTGACCAATAGGCTGATGGAGATACTATTTTTTGTTCATGGATTTCCGCTGGAGGACCTTACACGCCATGAATTCTGTTAAAAGCGTTCTAAATATATGTACACAAAAATATATTTAGTATATTACCTGGATTCTCAAAACTAAATGGAGTTTTGGAAAGTTTTTGTTCAGCTTTTCGTTTAGAGATACGGCTAACTGTAACAGCAGACAAAACCGCGTTGAGCATCAGCCTCCGTAATTTTCCAGGCTTATTTTGCAGCGTATGGTCTTTTCGTTCATTAGGGATACGTTCAAATTTGACCTGCCAACAGAAAAAGATGCTTTTTCATAGTAAATCAACAGAAAATTAGATAACATATCTAAAGATTATCTCTGCTAGGTGACCACTATCCATAACGAGATTACCTTACCCCTGTGTCTTACCTTATTACAAGGAATAAATTCTTCCAATTGCAAGTTATAGGGGGTACCCCGAGGGTGCCGTCGCCCCATTTTCTCAAATTGTGTTAAAAGCCGGGTTTTAACATATATAGGCTAGTAGTAGCTCAGACAACCAATCAAAACGCAGCATTGATAATAGACCACTAGTTGGATTTTACAAAAAAGAATTATCCGTAAAACCTCTATTCGTGAGCCTTGCCTTTTTGGAGACAGATGCTATCAGAGTTTTTTTAAACTTCTCAGTAGTATCTATAGTTCCCTCTTTCTGAATTTTTTGCTTTCTCCTCCGTCTCCATTAGTTTTTTTAAATAACGTATTTTCAATGAACGCAAGTGAAGGCGACAAAAACGTCATGAGAAAGGACAATAACGCGAGGGAAGTTACTATTTGTTGACGAAGTTTCAAAGCTGTACTTGCGGACTACACTATGGCGGATTATGCTTTCTTGCGCTCGATTAGTTAGGGAAAATCTCTTTTTATCCTCTCTTTTTTAGAAATGAACATTGACTTACCATATCTGCACCAGTTAACAGTGTACACAGAATAACTTAAGAATGGTTTTATCCGGACTTTTTTCCTGCCTGCAGCACAAACAATGAACTTTTTATTTTTCGTAACAATGGAAGATCTGATTGTTGCGTCATAGTGTTGAACTTTTCGCACGCTGCGCGAGCGACATTAGAGAGATTAAGATTCACGTTTACGGCACACGGCAAACGGCAAACGTCAGTTGAGAATTTCTCAAAATAGAAAATAAGCAGATAAAAACAGTCCAGAACGATTCTTTTGGATAAAACTGGCATAAATTTACCTATTTTTGTGTAGAAGCAATAAACAGTAAACGAAAAATAAGGGGAAAACTTGGTCACGTGGTACAAATTCACGTTTGCCGTTTGGCGTAAACGTGAAACTTAATCTCTCTATTACTCAAATCGTCCGCGCGCGCAAACTTGAAACAGTGATCTAAAACTAGATTAATCCTGGATAGAACAATAGTTTTAACACCATCACGTCTTGAGTCAAAAATCTAGTTTTCCTTTTAGATACTGCAAGCTGTAAAAAGGTTTTATTAGGAAGCCTCTTAAAAGTCCTGAAAGTCTCAAATTAAGAGAATAAAAAGGACAAACCTTTACCAAAAGGCCAGCATGAGCTTCAGAAATATGAAACTGAATTTATATTGTTAAGTAGTGAATCTGATGAGCCAACATAAATTAGGTAAAATAATAAAATTTTCGCCCATCTAAAGCTTCAGTAAAGGTCGGTACATACTAGGCGACAAGTTGAAGCAACATGTCGCGGCGACGCGTTGCTATGGAATGCCGTTTGTATCAAAAATACTTCTTACCATATATAAACCTTTACATTAAATATATAAAACATTTTGCTTTATGAATAAAACTTCTTAATTTTAGTCTTAAGGTTATAGTGCACAATTAAAACTTGTTACAAAATATACAAAACTTGTTGAAAAATATAAAACTTTTCACGATATATAAAACTTGTCAATATATATAAAACTTGTCACGCAATCCTGGGTTGGTTCGCAGTCTCTTTTTTAGTCCTCAATTTTACATGCATTTTGCGCGATGAATTCAAACGATTTATTGAAGAACTTCCCTACGAAGAGTTGAGGCAAAGTATTTTTACTGAAGAATTAGAAGTTGCGGATCGGTTACTTGCCCTTTCAGAAAGGATTTGCCGCCAATTTGTGTTTTTCCTTCGCATCTTTGAGTCTCTGAACTGCGATATCAGTGAGGACATAACTGAGCTGATCAAACAACTCCTTAAATTGTACGAAGGTCTAACTAGAGAGCGCGTAAATTGGCTTGAGGAAGGCCGTGATGACAATAGTTTTCGATGCCAACCCGAACCCGTCGACGAAGGCAATGCAAGGTCAAGAGGAAGGCCGCAGTAAACACAAATTCGTGCCAAATCCTTTCTGAAAGGGCAAGTAACCGATCCGCAACTTCTAATTCTTCAGTAAAAATACTTTGCCTCAACTCTTCGTAGGGAAGTTCTTCAATAAATCGTTTGAATTCATCGCGCAAAATGCATGTAAAATGGGGGACTAAAACCCTTTGCCAAGCAACCGCCCCTGCACCTTTCAGGATTGCGTGACAAGTCTTATATATATTGACAAGTTTTATATATCGTGAAAAGTTTTATATTTTTCAGCAAGTTTTATATATTTTGTAACAAGTTTTAATTGTGCACTATAACCTTAAGACTAAAGTTAAGAAGTTTTATTCATAAAGCAAAATGTTTTATACATTTAATGTAAAGGTTTATATGTGGTAAGAACTATTTTGATACAAACGGCATTCCATACGTTGCAGCGATAAATCGCTTGGTGTGTACTGGAGAATTTTTGTAAAAATCTGTCTCTGCAACAGAATTTTGCCGCCGCAAAAAGTCGCACAAATTGTCTGATTTGATTTTTTGCGACTTGTTGCAGCTACATAATGTTATTGTGGAGACAGATTTTCTGCAAAAGTCATGTAGTACACACGAAGCGATTTGCCGCCGCAACGTGTTGCTGCAACTAGTCGCCCTACCTGTACAAACAGAGAGAGTGCTGCCACTTGCCGCCTGTTTCACTTCATGAAAATGGGCGCTTCCACCTTCCGAGGTCCAGGAAGTAAAATCACCTC
Organism: Porites lutea; assembly: GCF_958299795.1. Lineage (NCBI taxonomy): Eukaryota > Metazoa > Cnidaria > Anthozoa > Scleractinia > Poritidae > Porites > Porites lutea. The sequence continues at coordinate 2,168,667 of NC_133210.1, forward strand.
GCTACGAACTTCCTGATATGGTAAGACTGATAATGCGAACTTTCTCCCGACTGAACATTGTAATTTTACACCGCTGGTATTTTACCCCCGTAGTTTTGCTTCCCCCCCCCCCCGGAAAAAAACCACCCAGGAATTATCCCTAGATATCGGAACGTAATGCACTGTCCTACAGCGATTTTCCCGCCAAAAACCTCTGTCAGCGGAGTTAATCAAACACATGCGCCGTTGAGGCTAATTTCCAAAATGGCGCACATGAGCCTGGAACAGTATCTTGATCAGGTTTGAAAAGCAGCTAAATTTCTTTGCTCTGAAATCATCGGGTGAAATACTGACATCCTTCTATAAAATATATTAGGTGGAAAGAGGGCTTGTGTCCAAGAATGGTGACATTTTAGCGGTAAGCGTCGTAAGCGTTGTTTGTGTGGTTTTAATAGAGGAAACTTCCTGGTGTCACTGCTGGTGTATAGGCTTAACTCACTGACTGTTGTATGTCATTGTAGCAAGAGAAGTTTTCAGTGAACTGTCGTGAGTTATGTAATTTAAAATTTCTTTTGTTCTGCATGGCAATACTCTCGAACAATCACATTTTTGACCAAACCAGTCAAGACTCTTGTTTGCAGATGTTTTTCTTCAGTTCACACATATAATACAGTGTAGGGTACATGTGCATGTCTTATTTTGCACTTTATGAAAATAATGAGAGTGGATTCACATTCTGATTAGTCAAAAACCTATAATTTGTTTATTGGACAGTCAGAATGAGACTAACCTGCGTAGCAGGCGCTTAGAAGAAAAAGGTGCAAAAAAGAATGGGGTGTGTTAGGGAGACACACAAGGGGAGAGGGATCGCTGTTTTTACTTGCTTTCTGAGAGTGCGAAAAACTCCTTGGTTAATAGGCTCCCGAGGGGATAAGTGTTTGCCTTAGGCAAGAAAACTGTCAATCAAAGAAAAGGTGAGATCGTTTTTTAAATATGTAATACAATGAAGGTCTTATTACAACAGTAAATGGTATAATCAAAAATCAGATCTTGGAGGTCACTTATTTAATAAGACTATGTGGCTGTAATCTCAAAGAAAAATTGGATTGTGCCAAATGGTGTTCATAAAGGAGTGATTTGACATCAAATACCCATTAGCAGAAGTGGTGACAGACAAAAGATTTGCTGAATCATTGAAATGAAGATCAGAGGAAATATTCTTTGTTCAAAAAGAACTTTGCAGCTTACATTGTCGATGAAATACATACCATCAAGACCTACACAGGATTGATGAAATGAGACACTTACTAGGGGGAAGAATTTCAAAAAAACCTCTCGCTATTTAGCATTGATATCATTAACTTGTATGCGACCTGATGACTGATGTTAATGTCTCATTACTGTAGCCCATAAAAACGTCTTGCTACAGTTTACATCCTGAACTTTAGGTCCCTTTAACAAGACATGTCTGCTCAAAAAATTAATCAGCTACCACTTTGCACAAAAGTACAGTCTGCAATGGTAATTTTTCCACATACCCTGTGATCTTTGGTGTCTGTACTGTTGTGATTTTGCAATCTCAGAGAACAATATACAGTCGACTCCCGATAAGTCAAACCTTCAAGGGAACGTGAAAAAAGTTCGAGTTATCAGGAGTTCGAGTTATCGGGAGCTCAAAGAAAATAGCCGAATTAAGGAAAAAACATTTTTTACTGTACAGAGAACATTTTAATCACATTTAATTGTAAATTTTGGTTCGAGTTAGGGCAAGGTTTGAGTTTGCGAGGGTTCGAGTTATCGAGAGTTGACTGTACTAGCCTTCTATAATACAAAGCATGCATTCTATAAATATATCCAGGTTTTACTCTGTTTTTTCGTATTTATCGTGTCTTTGGTTAAAAACATTAATTATTTTAATGCTGTGTGTTTGTCGTTGGTTTATTTCTCCATTGCTCTATAATCAGATCACATAGCTGATCTTTATAACAGATATTTAGACTGAGGATATAAAAATATAAATAGAGGATATTACACGGTGGCGAGAAGATATGAATTTTATGTTCGAGTGGCAAGAACAATATCTCACGAGTGAGCGAAGCGAAGCGAAGAGAGATATTGTTCTTGCCACGAGAACATAAAATTCATATCTTTGAGCCAACGTGTAATATTCTTTTTATTATATGGAGAAACCAATTCAACAAAAGCAAAAGGCGGGAATCGTGACGTCATTGAAAAATACGACACTCACAAAGGTGACATACGGAAAATAAGTCACTCGGGTCCCGGATGAAGTGGCGTATGGAATCTACGAGTGGTTTAGTTCCCAGTAAAACACTCTCCTCCATATAATAATAAATAATAATAATATATACCTTTTGTTTGTGCGAGGTTGATCTGGATCATTTTAAGTCAAAATTTTTGACAGATCACACAGCAGCTGCTAGATAATTAGAAAGAGGGTGGGAAACCATTTTCATAGGCTTCTTGGGCAGGCACTCCCTCTCACCTCACATGTTCGCCTTGAGCACTGGGTTCTTTCTTGCACCCATTTTTTTCAAGCACCTGCGATGCAAGCTAGAGTCAGTGAGACAGATGAATTACTTTTGCAGAGTCAAAGGTTGTAATAATATATAAATAATTGCAATATTTCATTTACTACATCTAAGCTTACAAGGAAATCAAATCTAAAAGGCAGCTGAAGTTACATACTGGTAAAACAACTTTGGCAATAGCCTTACGCACACTCATCCTTAAAGAGTTATTTTGCTGATAAACCATCGTAGTATTCATTCAAACTATTTTGCTGTTTCTGATCGGCTACAATCCCCGGCTAATTCTTCCTAACCGGCTAGCACTGACTGAATTTGGAAGGTGTGGGCAATAATGTGCCAATTCGTTGGTATATTGCTAGCAGCCTTGTTTTCAGGCAATAACCAGTTCAGTTATGCAGAACTTAAGAGTGCAGCAGCTTACAGCTGTTTATACCTGTAGCTGTTTATGCCTGAGTGAACTGAAAGGAAGAGATGTTCGTGGCTATCCAAAGATGAAAAGCTGAATTTCTGACCACAAAACAACTGAACAGAGAAATACAATAGTGAGCAATTCCTTGAGGAAGGTCATCTACTTTTCAAGGATTATATGCAAGGAAAAAACATCTGTTTATATCTTAAAACCATACCAAGAAGCAAATGTTTGAGGGGAGACTACAATCTAGTAAGGTTGTTAAGAACTTGCCAGTAGAAATATTTTGAGTGAGTAATAAAACAATTGATGAATTCAGTTTTCATATGATGTGAAGAATTGTATGGATCTCTTAGGTTCTGGCCTCAGTAAATAATATTATCCTTTTTCTGCATTACTCTTTACACCATTTTCAACCTCATTCAGTAATATTATTTGGTGTGTTGAATATAACCAAAGTTTTGAATAGTGCTATCCCCTGGATAGATCACTATCCATTTGCTAATTATTAAGGAAAACCAATTACACTATACTTAGGAAAAAGATTAAATCTCTTTATCCAGTGGATCAGGTTACCTACCTTTTGAACAACTTGGCCATGGATTTGGCGTAGAGCTTTTGAACAACTGAAAATTACTGTAGTACTAAAACTAATATGTCTTTGTGTCACAGGAATTGCTTTCATTTCACCATCCACACATTGCAAGTCCCAGACTTCAGGTACATGTATGAATTTTATTCATTGTTTATAATCCCTGTAGTACTAAACACAGTCTTCTTATTTTAATGTACGTAACTGTACTGTCTTAAAAGTACTACCAAGGAGTTTTCATAAAATTTAAGGTGATTGATTAAAAAACAATGCTTGTACAGCCCCATCTGTGAAAGGTTAGAGAACTGTGCTGTCCTCCTTTTTACTCATGCCATAATGAATCTTTATTTATAGTTACCAGATGCACAGGTTCAGTGTGAGAGGTGGTTTGAACAACCCTACGATGAAATGGTAGCTTCACATCTCAGGTATATACTATTGTAAGAGGATCCAAAATGAGTCATACTTGTGTAATTGCATTGAATGGGATCTCAGTTATTTTACAACTAAGATACTATACAGAGAGGAGAAGTGTTACATCACATTACCATGGTAGCAAATTTCTGGATCACAACAGTAGGAAACCTAAGCAACAATGACGATGATGTTTTTGAGAACGGTTAAAAAGCAACAGGTTTATATTAGAGCAAATTTGCACATGCATCACACTTTTTGTACTTCTCTTAGCCATTGTTGCATGACAGCAACATGAAAATTCCTAATTTCTGGTGCCCGCCTGATAGATTATGAGGACACAAGACAGCAATTTTCTTTTTCTAAACTTAGATACAGTCGACTTCCAATAACTCAAACCCTCGCTAACTCGAACCTCACGCTAAGTCGAACCAAAATCGATCTCCCCTGGATTTCCGTCATACATTCACTGTAATTTTACCCTCAGTAACTTGAACCCTCGATAACTCGAACTCCCGCTAACTCGAACCAATTTTCGTTCCCCGTCAGGTCATTTTCTATATAATTTTACCCTCAATAACTCGAACCATGTTTTGAGCCCTTAAAAAGTTGGGAAAAAAGCCTTCTACTGGCGTCCGAAACATTGAATTTTGAATTTCCTATTGACGTGTTGTAGGAGTATTGTTTACTAGTGGAGGCTGATGTTGATTGTCACAGGCTAACGTGAAGCAGCTTTTCTTCTCAAAACAGTAAAATGCATGCTCTATTTAGGCCATGTTTTGTTATGTTACATTCTGATTTATAATCTAGAGGTATCTTTTAATTTTCACTTGACATTTCTACAATTAAATGTGATAAAATGTTCACTGTGCAGTAAAAACTGTTTTTTACCTTACTCTCAGCTATTTTCTTTGAACTCCCTATAACTCAAACTCCTCATAACTCTTTGTTTCTTTGGCTCGAGAGAGGAAAAAATAACGCCTGATACATTCATCTAACGAGCCGTTAACCGCCCCCTAATTTACATAATCTAACGTCTCCTTGACCTGTCATGTTATTAGCTAATAAGCGTTTACCATACGGGAATCAAATTTTGGCGCGAATATTATCTATATATAATATAAAATCAATTTTAGGGAAAAGAAAATTTTTGAGTACGTCCATGTTCAGATGGCGCTTCCTAAAAAGAATTTTAAATGTTGTTCAAATACTACTAGCTGGAGCTGCCGTACCTTTATTTAAGAGCTACAAATTATAAAGAATTTACTGGTTAAAGCTCGTTGAATTCGTTCTGTGCCGAAAGCAGTGAAAAAAAAATTAGGCTGAAGCACCATATTTTACGAATCTGAAAGGTGTTGTGAAAGCGAAGATCACTCAGAATAATTCGCAGGTTTCTGAAGGAGGAATTACAGTCAAACCAGGTCAAGATTCCATTCATGAATTGATTATTTGAAAAATGAACCCGTTTGTCGCTTCTGTAACTTGTAGCCGGTATCAAATTGCATTCAAATGATCGGTGAATTTTTGACTGCAACTTTTTAGTATACGATGGGATGGAAAATATTTCAATGGGTGAAATTTCTATTTAGGCATTCTTCAAATTCAAGAAAACTGAGCCGGCAGAAATTTTATAACGAACTCGCGTGTGTAGTCACTGCTCATGACGCAAGCAAAAATGCAGACTGAAATCAACAACAACTAACGGATGGCGGCATTTTGGCCAATTGGAACAGCGCAAATCATCTGTATTGTTTCCTATCCAATCAGAAAAAAGTCCAGATTCCGGCTTTTTTACATGTGATCCGACAAACAAATGTATCATGCCCTCTTCCCGTGAGAAACATAAAGGGATAATAGGGAGAGGGCATGATCTCAGGCTATTGTGCCACCAGTCTTTGGCTCTTACATGTAGGTCGGCATTCCTCCATCTCCCAATGGCTGCTGAATGATGCACATCCGTTCCCTCCAGCATGTGTTATTGGTCGAAAAACCAATCAATGATGTATTTGAAAATGTAACAAGAACTGTATCTCACTGGGCAGTGATTACTGTCAATATGACCCGTGGCTAAGAACCTGGTTTTGGAGAACCTGTTAGGCTAAAATTTGCTAGCTTGGCCCCCTCTATACAAGAACCTGTTTAACTTAAAATTTGGAATAGGTTCTTAGGTTCTTATTTTCTAAAGTGTAATAAGAAAAAATTTTGTACTCTTGGGCAAATAAGATACATCTGTAAGTCAACATTCAGAATCCTCTTTGAAGACCTAGGGGTCTTATTACTCCAACTGTAGTGTAATGGTATGCAGATTTTACTAAGGAATAAGCTAAAAATACCGCTAGATACTCTTAGCTTCAATGTTTTTTTTGTTCTTCAGAAAACATGAACCTATTCAAGAACCTACATAGCCTAAATTTGTATTATTATTATTCTTTAGGCTAACTTGGAATAATATAGGTTCTCAGTCACAGGTTTTTACTGTATTACAGTATTATTTTTCTGCCAGTAAGTTAGAGTAAGTGACCTTACGTGTAAATTGTCTTAAAACAAGTTTTCAGTGGGAGTTTGATGCAGTAGTTAAGAACAAGAAAAAACAGAACTTTTTTTTACTCATTTATGTGTGTATCATTGATTTTACTTGCAGAGCTGTGTGGGCTGTGGCAAATGGTGATTATGTTGAAGCACGAGCAGCTCAAGCAGTTGTTGTTCAATATCCTTTTAGCAATTAACACTCTACCACACTGTACTTTTCCTCTCCAATAACAGTAGAAATACATTCGAAACAATCAGGTGCAGCAGTGGTCACTTTGAGGTAAAATCTGAGACTGGGTCAACCGGTGTTGTGTCAAATTTCCATGTCTGACTGTTTTGGGGAGGAATTTTCATCAAGGAAATTATTTTTTCATGTATACTACTCTCCACAACGGCCATCTTGGGGACAGAAGAAAGTGGCCTTAGTGAAGAGGTGGCCATTATGGGAAGGTAGAGGTGTAATATGACAAATTTTTTTTTGGGAGTACAACATACTTATTGTGTTAAGTTCATGCTTGCTGTATCCCATAATGGTAATCCACTCATTATTTATAATAGAGATAAAATGCATAAATAATGTAAATAATTTTTGAGGTGTGCAACTTTATAGCTATAGGTGTTGTAGACAAAGTGAATATAATCTTACTGCAGCAGTATGCAGTATGCAACGTGTCATACAGATAAAATTTTATGACCATTCTTGACCTTTTCATCAGTCGCTAAAAAAGCTGGCTGTTGTCGAGAGGTTATTTGGGCAGTTGGGGACCTGCTTTAGTGGCCATTGCTGTTGTAGAGAGGTGGCCATCACAGAGAGGTTTAACCCTTTAAGCCCCAATATACATGTACAAATTCTCCAAACCGATCTCAATACATTTCCTTAAAGAATGAGTTGAGAGAGTTTGATAAAAGATCTAAGCATTTTCTCTTAGGTGATCATTTTATTAATTCTCATAACCTAATCTCTTGACATTGTATGGATATTGTTAGGAGAAAATTGATGTTGGTCACTATTGGGACTTTAAGTGTTTTGTCCACTGGGACAAAAAAAGTGGCCATTAGTGGAGGTTCCACTGTATTACCAATACAAATTGCCTCACTTTCTATGTACAACTACTATTTCACTTACTACATATGTTGAGAGAGTTTAACCCTTTAAGCCCCAATATCCACATACAAATTCTCCAAACTGATCTCCATACATCTCCTTTAAGAATTAGTTGAGAGAATTTGATAAAAGATCATGGAATTTTCTCTATGATGATCATTTTATTAATTCTCATAACTTTATCTCTTGACAGTGAATGGATGTTGTTAGGAGAAGATTGTTGTTGGTCACTTGGGACTTAAAGGGTTAACCCACCATGACAACAGTGATAATGATATTGGCACAAAAACTTTTTCTTCCATCCTTTGTAAAATGATAGCATTAACTTATCCAGTATGTAACCTTTAAAATCTGTCGATTCTTCCCTCCATTTAGTTTTCATTGTCCTAAGAAAATAGTATTCTGTAGACAGAGTTAGGCTGATTTCTCAGTTTGGCCTAAAAGAATAGAAAACAATGCTTTAAATTTGATCATGCCGAAAGCTTTCTTGCACTCTCCGCTCACACTTCATATGGTCTGTTCTGTTCAATACATAACATTGGTTCTATCAGGCTTCACTACTTTAGTTTTGTTAAAGAATTATTTTTCTGGTGTGTATTATTCTACCTAATGGATACGAAACTACTGAGTAAAGATGATTTGTCAATGAGATGACATTTTGCTTTCCTTAAAATGTGGCACAACTTTCACCCGTGCTTTCCAGAGTCAAAAAGATGAAAACTGGTGAGTGAATAAATTGTTGATATATATATTTTTTATTGTTGCTTGCTTGCTTAATGTCATCTCTGCTTTACTTCACGTATGGTCAGTTTGATGTGCTTCTATTTATTTTTAATTATTTATAATTACCTTTAGGAGAGCTTGTGTCTAGTTTGGTCAAAGAAAAAAACTCAAAAAATGAGGAAGAAATGCAGACTAGAACTCTCACAACAAAACTCTACAATCTCCATGCCTTCCACTACTGTATAGAAACAGGGTTTAGCTTAAGTTTCTGTGTATTGATCACTCAGCCTATTTAAACTGACTGTGATCTGTCATTTTCAAATAATTTTGACTCTTTACCTGTTAGGGCCTTGCCACTGATGAATGCTGTCACATTAGATTTGAGACTCTTTGCAATGCAGGTAATCCCAAGTGCACTGTTTACAACATACACTGTACACCCACATACAGTACTCTATGTCCTTTGTACATATAATAGGTGTAATAAGAAAATGATTGTTTCTTTGTAGTACTGTCAACTCTTTCTATTTAGTTGATGGACACCATTGGGATAAGCACTACGTGTAAGTGTCTGTCTTAGAGAGATGTCTGTCTTACAGAGAGTCAAATGATGGGAGTAAAGACAGGCAGGGACCAACTCTAGGTGTCTATTTTACCGAGGTGCCCATCTTATAGAGGTGTCCTTTAAGAGAGAGGTTGCCGTAAAGTGCATCTTTTTACCTCTTTTGCTTCCTGGTCTGGAGCTCAAGAACTATTATTTAGATCATACTGAGCTAGGTGCTTACCAAAATCAGACCTGACTGGCCAGCTGGTCATTTTGAAAATGAAATTTATAGGCTTTTGTTGATAGTTTTCATTAAAATCTCATCACTGCCATTCTTATTACTTATGAGCTTACTGATATAGCTGGGCAATCTTCTGAAAATCCATATGGGCTGGTCTAGACAGCCAGTTCTGACTGATGGTACATGTAAGTGTTCAAAAGACCCAGTTATGGTAACCTGAAATGGCAGATAAATTCAGTCTCTGAGAAAATAGATGCAATTCTAGTTAAAATTTAACATTGGGTTGAAGGTCATCTGCAGTTGAGAAATTGGGCGTGGTTGTGCAAAAGTGATCCTTACACTGTACTATTTATTGATACCGATAGGCAGACAAACAGCTTATTGAAAGCAGACAAGGTAAACCTGGTGAAATGCTTGAGAAAGCAGCTGAGGTTATGATGGGCTGCTTTAGGGTCTGTGCAAGTGACAGGTAAATTGAGTAAATTACTAGGGTACAAAGAAAGTCAGTTTTACGGCTTGTCCTTTGGGCAGGCTGTGGCTAGCATGTAATAACCCAAGAGTCGTTTTGACTAGCCCAAAAAAAGATTTTCACACGCAGGAGCCCATTCCTTGTAAGTTGCGGTAACTTTTCAGATCCAAAAGGCTGTTTGCCATGTTTGCATTGTAGATCAAAATTTCAATAATTTTGAAAAAGATACAGTGAAACTATCAGTTAACAAAGCAAAATTGAATGGTTTGTGATTTAGGAACTGTACTACTTTTCAACAGGTTTTGATTGTAAAATTTGAATTTTGGCCTGAAAAGTTACCAGGCCTTCAAGAAATGGACTCCAGGACTGATTATAATATGTCTTATTGTAATTTGAATTTCGCAAACGTTTGTCATCCTTTTCAATTAAAAGATATAGTGCCTTACAGGTGTATTATTTCCTTTAAAGCCGTTCATCCCTTGATGTTTCCAAGAAGTGGGGCATGTTAGCGCTTGTCAATCATTTGTTCAAGATTTACTTTAAGGTAAGTGATGGTTTAGCTTTGTTTATGTACATGTAAGTTAGTAGTAGTCATAGAATTTCTATTTCATGTAAAGAGTGACATGCAGGCAAATGTAGAACATATTTAGCTTCATTGCAATGTACACTGTAGCTCAAGTCACATATACCGGTACATGTATTTTGTTTTCATTGAAGGGCAAGGGTATAATTTTGTGTTCATAAGAAGAGTTTTGCCCTGTAGTGTGTATTTCAAAGTTGGGGTCTTCTTTTTTTGTGTAGAGGTAAAAGCTGTGATTTTTCCTAGAGAAGGGGTTTGCTTATAATATAACAGGGTTTTCATTAAGAATTGTAGTAGCAGGAGGAACGTGTAATGTTACAGAAGAATATTTTGAAAGAGACTCCACGTCTGAATAAAAAATTATCATATGCTACTGAACATTAGTTGGAGAATGCTCCGATCTCCGATGTCTAATGAACACCCTGTTATAAGCAATGTTACATAACACATTTATTATTCTGAGACATCTTGAAGTGCAGCATCTTTACTAGTATGAAGCTTTCTCTGCCTTATGCCTAGTAAACTATTTTTTGAATTCAACTATGATTTGCAGATTAATAAACTTCACTTGTGCAAGCCTTTGATCAGAGCAATTGATAGTGCTCCAATCAAAGACCAGTTTAAACTGGCTCACCTGGTTACCTACAGGTGAGTGTCTGTTTAGCGATATAACAGTATTAGATTTCCCAGGTAATGTGTCCTTGAAGTTTAATAGTCCTGGAATTCAATTTTTTCCTGCTGGTAATCTGAACCTACAGTAAGTTGCTTCATAAGTAGTGATCATTGGATGTGGCTGAGTATGATATAAAGAATTGTGTAGATTGAGGAGGATGGGGGATAATGCCCTTTAAGATATGTCCCATTCTTCATGTTATTAAAATCCACACTTTGGCTGCTTTGGGTGCCATGGCGAGTAGAAAAAATGTTGCTGACTAGAACTGCAGTGTTTTTCTTTTTTTGGTGTGGGGGTGGGGGAGGAGGGGCGACAAATGTGCCGAGTCCTAGTGTTTTCTACTTTCTTTACTATTTCGTCTTTCACCGTGGCTGCTTTCAGAGCTGAGTAAACCTTGAGATGTTGGATAGGAATAGTTAGGCAGCCATTTTCTAACTTTGTTTACTATTATTATTCACGTAATGTTCTTCAAAGTACTTTTTTTGGTGAACAATATTTTATGTCTGGCAGCCATTAGTTATTTTTATAATTTTGGATAGCCAAAAGGTGACTTTGAAAAAGGTTGGACGTGAAGAACTGTCATACAGAGGCCAAATCCACTTCCAAGCTTAAAACATGCTTACTTCTTTTTATTATTATGGCTAAACCTGTGAGCAAGATGAAGCAAATTCTATATTGTTCTGATTAGCTACCAACTTGCCTGCTTGGGATTCTCATGTTGATTTTGCACGAAAAAGTGTTCTTTTTGAACATAATGTATTAAAAATCCTTTATTGATCAAGCTTGTTTGGTCAAGATGGCTGCATATTGGCCTTGTTCTCTCAGTCCATAATATGCAAAAAAAGAACTTGGCCAATCTGCAGCCATCTTGAACTCTTGCTTTGTCAGTATAAATACATATGTCCATGTATAGTTCTTGTTGTCAGACATTGGCTTGTTCCTTGGCAGTTTTTGGCTTTGAAGGGATGTTTATTCTGACTAGCAGATATTCTTAATTGTATAGCAGTTGTCATCCGTTGATTGGTATTCTTGTTTATTCTTATCATGCTTTTGATACAGTAAACACCGGCATATAAGAACACACAATTTCGGAGGTCAGGCTGATTGAGTTCTTATTTATCAGGTGCTTAATGACAAATCAGCCTCAAAATGTCCTTAAAATGTTCTCAAATTTTTCTTTAGTAATACTATCCAAAACATGTTGCTAGAGGTATATTTAACATCTTTTAGGAAACTAAAATAAATAATTATTCTGTAATTTGATTATATTAACAAATGAAGTTATCTGACAGCAAACATAAACTTACACGTTTTGTAATTATGACACTTTTTCCATTTTATAAGAACATGTTACAATTTTCAGGCTGATCTTGTTCTTATAAAAATGGGGCTTTATTGGCCAAATTTCAGCCTGGTGTTCTTAATCCATTTGTTCTTATATGCGGGTGTTTACTGTACTGCAGTGCAGCTAATTTTGTTTTGGCATGATGTGCATCCCTTTTTCTTTCTATATCAATACGACCGAACATCTTCCAAAATTTGGTGAACCCTAGCTGGTTACAAAGAATTAGCCAGCTGATATTAAGGCAATTAAAAACTGAAAAATATTTTCATTAATAATAAAGCATATTCTACCTGTAAGTCAGGGATTTGCTGACCAGTATGGTATGTTTTTGGTGTACTGGGTTAACTTTATTAGAAATGTTTGCTTTTAACTTGGCACTGTTACAAAACATGTACATTCTGTACTTTTAGGTATAAGGAAATACTTTCTCCAACATCGGCTCTAGTTCAGTCTTATATTAGTCTCCCTTGCAGCCTTTTTTGTCTTATCTTGTGACACTCCTCCCCAATCTCATTTATCTGATAAAAATGGTATCATTATGGGGATCTTGAGGGATACATTTTAATGGTTTTGTTTAGGTAATGTTTAAAAAATATTCTTTTTGTTTCCTGTACCTTTACTAGATATTTTGTTGGAAGGAAAGCCATGTTTGATAGTGATTTCAAAGCTGGTAAGATATTAGAATGATTTATAACAGTTTTGAATTTGCTCTGCACAGTACAGCTGTATGTCATCAACTACACCTTTGAGGAAACTTTTCTAGATTATTATGATAAAAAAAATCACCCCAAAATTAAATCTTTAAGTCAGCCCCTTGTTTCTCTCTAACCAAGGCTATTGCAGCAAATCTCTGTTTGTACTAGTTTAAAGCTTTTAAACTGTCACTGGTGGTATAAGAGCAAATGTACACTGAATGAGAGATGTGTAAGGTTTGCGGTGATGTGGTCTTGAGTTATTTTTGCTTTAAGTTTGGGTAAATTTTGAGTGGTACAGCTGTATGGTTGTGAGGTTTCCAGACCCTTGTTATATCCCCTGTTATGAAAAAATATGATCTTGAGATGGCACATAATTTGTAGTGTGAGGAGCAGTAATAGGGTTATTGATGTTGGCAGGTACTGGACAATAATAAGTCTCCTCAAATTATCTAATCACTCAGATCTTAGACTTAACAGAGGCTCTCCCCCGCTTTGCAAAAAAATTGGTGAAAGCACTTGATCTTCTCTTTTTTTATGGCTGGGCACTAAGCACTTCAATATAAACATAATAATTCTCATTTTTGTGGACTCAAGTTTGTGTTTACCTCTCTTTTAGCTGATGAATTCTTAACATTTGCATTTCAACGCTGTCACAGATCTTCCAGTAAAAATAAAAGGTAAGGATAAGCTGTGAATGTGCTTTTTTACACAATAAAAGAAATAAAAATTATTTTTGTGCGAAATTTAATGTAGTGTTCCTTGTGATAGTAAGTTCTTGTTACAACAGGGGTAATTTTTTATAGTGTTTTTTTTTTCAATGAAGATAATGCTGTTATTTCATCATTATTGAACTCGAGACTAGTTGTGATGTTGAGGCATAGTGAGAATTAGCTTGTGCAGTGGATTTAAGCCTTAAGATCCATTGATTTTTTTCAGTCTATTAGTCCAGTGAATATCTTTCCTCTCCATCCAGATCAAATGGGTTCTTTGCCCGCTATCGTATTTTGAATTCATGACTGTTTGGGTTTTGCAGGGCAATTTTAGTTTATCTCATACCTGTGAAAATGTTGCTGGTAAGTCAATGGCTCAACTGTCTTTTGTTTGACCATTTTTGTTTCTGTCAATGAACCTGGCTAAGGTCCCAGAGTGCGAGGGCGCTCTAAAAAGTTATATACGAGGAGTCTCTGCCCCAAGGTCCAACCCCTTACCCTTTTACATGTGTACCATAAAATTTCCGAAAATAAGCCCCTCCATGTATAAACCTCTCCAAATATAAGCGCCCCCAAAATCGTAACGCAAAAAAACCTCCGTTAAATCGCCCCACCGAATATAAGCCCCTGGGGGGGGGGGGGGGGGCGCTTTTACTTGGAATTTGCCCTCGAATACAAAGTGAAACAAAGCAAAAATGATAAATTTCCTTCCCACTACACCCTAGCCCAATCGATTTTGAAACGCAAATTTCCCTCCATACATAAGCCCCTCCAAAAATGAGCCCCTCAAAAAGGGCCTTTGAAAAATATAATCCCAGGGCTTATTTTCGGAATTTTACGGTATACCACTTTTATTTAAAAAAAGGACCCCTTTCGTATATCCTCTCTTGACAAATGGTACCCACGCCTAGTATAGAGCCCTGTCCAGTGTCCTTGCTGTCTTCTGTCCTCTTCAGGTTTTTGCAAAAAAAAAAATTGTTTAATGACTCCTCACTTTCAATGTTCGATCAAAAGTCATTTTCAGTAAGAGTATTGTAAGTAAACCTAAACCGCAGATACTTCGTTGTTGTTTTAAGCATTAATTATTTTCAATGAAATTGTGCGGTTAGATTGTAAGTTCAACTTTCTGTTAATAACTTCCTGTGTGGTCTGGTCTAGGGTTATATGCCAAACGAACAACTTCTGTATAAATACAACTTGACTCAGTTTCTGGATGTTGTCAGAGCTGTCAGGTATGAAGACTGTCTTTCACCCTTTAAACTCCAATATCCACATACAAATTCTCCAAACTGATCTTCATACATCTCCCTTAAGAATTAGTTGAGAGAATTTGATAACAGATCATGGAATTTTCTCTATGGTGATCATTTTATTAATTCTCATGCCTTTATCTCTTGACAGTGTATGGATATTGTGAGGAGAAAATTGATGTTGGTCACTATTGGGACTTAAAAGGGTTAACGTTTAAACCCTAATATGGACCTTGTCATTTTTGCCGTTTCTGCTAGTGTTTTTAGTGCATTTGCATGCATGCAGATAAATTTACAGTAGCCTGCAGAACTTTCTCAGGCTAGCACGAAGCAGACATGAAGCGCGAGACACGCGCGACATTTTTTCTCGCTCAGAGTGACCTCTATAAGCTAAAGCAGTAGCTTCTTTGGTTTTAAGGGCTAGGGGCATTGTTTGTGTTGAATCATCTATTGCTATGTTCTTCAACCACAGACCTTGCCTGGAGAGCTACTGACCCTCCCAGCGCTCAACGTCCGCTTCATGCTTGCCTGAAAAACGCGAAAAAATTAGCGCCCGTTGTGCAAGTTTAATTTACAACGAGTGTCTTACGTTCACTTTCAGAATGGGAAATCTTGCACTTTTAAATGAGACGTTGGATAGACGACAGGTACTAAGACATGTCTCTTTTGCACTGGCAAAGCGTGTTTGTAGTTAGACACTTTTTTTTCTTTAATTTCTTTCATAGTTTGCCAATACATAATACACACTTAGTATTGACCGGAAAGCCCTAAACAGGAAACAACATCCCTCACTGAAGGGCTACCTAAATTCACAATAAATAAGAAATAAAAAACAACTAAAAGAAAAAATCATAAATACCTAGACAAGTGGCAATCATGTGCAATATTAAACTAGAATATAATTAAACTAGTAAGAAAAATAAATTAAGAGAATGTAGAAATATCCTTCATTTGTAGAAAGGATTTCAGGCAATCCTTAAAATTGTCTAAAGATTCAGTTTTTCTTAAATGTAGAGGCAGAGAGGTCCATGACTTTACTATTCTAAAGAAGTAAAAAAATTTTAAAACATTAGTTTTTAGTTTTACCCAAATAAAT
The DNA here is from genome assembly GCF_958299795.1 of Porites lutea. Lineage (NCBI taxonomy): Eukaryota > Metazoa > Cnidaria > Anthozoa > Scleractinia > Poritidae > Porites > Porites lutea. The sequence continues at coordinate 2,184,573 of NC_133210.1, forward strand.
TAAAGTCAGCGCGGGTAGGAAGTCTTTACTTATGCTTTATTATGCTGAAATATGAGGTCTTCAAACATCTGTTAGAAGTTTCTTAGAAGAATATAATTTATTTTGAAGAGTTGACTCTTAAAGCTCCAGTTATGGTAATCACTGACGTTGTAGTAATGAGCCGGAATACAGCATGCACTTGTGAGGGATGAATGCGCTAACCCCTGTAAAGCTAGCATTACTGTAGGTTTGTGTGCAAGTTATTTCTGCGTTATGCTTCATGTCTAGCATTGGTTACTATTTTCCAGGTCTTCTTCATACAGTGCGGTGTTTACCTTATCCTAGAGAAGTTGAAGATCATTACGTATAGGAATTTATTCAAAAAAGTGTAAGTTAATGTAGTTTTTCTGCAAGAGCCAACAGCCCCAATCAACCTCCATCATCTTCTTTTTTAGTTATTTCTTTGATAGGGCGACATTATTCTAAGCGAGGAAAATCGGTCGGATTTATATTGTGGCTCTTGGTCAGTTTGTTGTTACTTTATATGTCGAAATGAAACAGACTATGGCAAAGGTCCTGGCTATAAATACATGTATTTCTCAATTATCTTTTAGAAATTAAATTATAGAAGTATTTACGCTAATGAAAAGCGTTTCCAACTTATTTTGTTTCAGGAGCCTTCTTTTAAAAACTCATCAGTTACCCTTAGATGCGTATGTTGTTGCTCTTAAAGGAATGAAGGTAAATAAACCCATTTTAAAGGGGTCGCTAAGAGAGTTTGTCATACAGGGACCTTTCTGTTGGTTTTCATAATAACTGTAATAACTCATTTAGGATGTTGGATGAACAAATTATTTGCCGTCTAGACGTTTAGACCGCGAAAAAGTCGTATTTTTGCGTTTACTCATTCGAAAACAAGCTGTCGTAAAACGAAAGGCCTGGAGGGAATGTGAAAACGGGCGTATGAGGCTTGCGCTCTTCGCCCGAAAATGTCGCGCCTTAAGCCTTGCAAAGAGCGATTTCGAGAAAAAAAAGCACGACTGTTTTGCAGTCCAAGGCGGGAAGAACGGGAAATAAAGCAGACGTATTAAAAGTCAGACAAACTGAGCGTGGTCTGAATTTAAGTGCGTCTGATCAACGCACTTAATAGACGTCTTTGTGGTCTCAGACTTTTGATCTGCTGAGTGTAAAGACTCGTCCAGACGTGTTTAACGTCCTCAGGGGCGGATCCAGGATTTTTTTTAGGAGGGGGTGCACTCGTCTCTTGCTCTACTTCAACACCAATAAACCACATAGTTTTTTTTTTGGCAGAATACAGGTTGTATTAGAAAACCGCAGGTCATCTCGGGGGGGGGGGGGGGGGGAAGGAGTGCGCACCCCCTGCACCCTCCCCCTAGATTCGCCCCTGGTCCTTTAGTATAAAAACGGCCATTATAACTGTTGCTGTGAAAGGGTTGAAGAAGCATGGCAAAGAAATCGAGTGGGCCATGATAGTTATTTTATTCTAACTTTACTGTATGTTTAATGTGATTGTAGGTTGACGACGTAGACGTTATTGAAGTTGAATGCATAGTGGCAAATCTTATATATGAGGTGGGTAGCTGGGCGTCATCTTTCGAGAGATTTCAAACCAGACGTTTCTACGTTCGGTATGCATGTAATTAGCACGAAAGTACAAATTTAGGACATTTTTACCGCCGTTTTACGTGGTCATCCAAGCCACGCTAACCTCGACCTCCCGCTCTGCAGTCAAGCGCTCTACCGACTGAGCTGTTGTAATCCACATGATCCACCCGTCCCCCGTAAATTCTAGCCTACATAGGCTAGTAAATTCGTGTTGACAGAATGTTTGTTTGGAAAGTGTCGATTCCTGGTAGATGTGCTAGAAATGGTTTTTTGTTGAAGTCTGGCAAAGAGATGTATTTGGAGAGATTCCTTTATCTTTTTTGTTCCCAAGCGCACTCGTTTGATTCTTGAGATGTATGTTTGTTTCTTTCTTTTGTAGGCGTGTGGGTGTCCTTGTTGTAAAGTTAATATTAGTAACATTCTTTTTTGTCTCAGGGTTACATCAAAGGCTATATATCCCATCAACATCAGAAGTTAGTGGTTAGTAAGCAGAATCCATTTCCTGCCTTAACAAGCTTTCTCTAGCCAGCCACTTCAGGGATTATGGTTTAACGAACTCAAACCGTCGCGAATCCTCAAAGAGAGCCTGGAAAGGAGCAAGCCGTTTCAAGAACATGCAGTGATGTTTGCGTTGACGACCCTTCACAGATTTTGACAGTCGAAAGACGCCATATTAGAAAGAAAGGCGAGACTCACGCGCAATTGTTGAAGTTACGAAGCATTTAGGACCGAAACTGAAACACGGCTAAGACTTTTGTTATGTGAAAAGGTTTTTCTGATGAGGGTTTTCGCGACGACAAAGAGGCTGTTTTGATCGGAAGATATTGCTTGTGTTAATTTTCCTGCCACTGAAGTGGTTTTCTTGAGTCCCATTTCGTTCACGAAAATTGACTTGCAATTTTTACGATCAGCATTTTTATTCACTTCATTAACGGGTGACTGAACATTCTAGTGAATACTTTTTCCTGCTTTATTAAGTTATATCGATTTCGTGAAAATATGAGAGACCTTAGAAGCGTATGTCCATCAAGAGAATGGATTAATGTTTTAGATGTCAAACTTTACATATACCGCCGGCATCCAATTCAAATGAGGTAGAAATGTACCTTTTGCCCCTTATCATAAAACTCGACGTCTGAAATTGGCCTAGCCCGTGAATACAGCCGCCTTTCACCTCTCGCCGGCGCAAGGAACGTTTTGAGAAGATGTCACTTGCGGCTGTGAACGATTAGAGGCGATCGTAATGGTTTTATATAACCTCGAAGCTAAACAGTTCAGTGGTATAGGTAGAGAGAACTTGCCTTGCTTTAGCCGCTTCGAGTGGAGCCCTACATCTTATTTAGTACTTTTTCTAAGGGTCAATACGATGTTGTTCAGAATAAAGTTTCAGTATTTATTGAAATTTGTTATTGTCATTATTTTTGGGCAGCAGGGAGTGTCTTTACGCCGTGGACACGGAAAATTGTTTCTTTTTTTTGTTTTTGTTTGTTTTTTTTTATAGCAAATAACCCATTCGTCCATTCTTGAGTACTTTTTTTCACAGTCTGTCGATAAATTGTTAGAACAGCAGCAGCAACAATAAAACATGTGGAAAAGACTACAAAGGAACTACTACGTCGAATAATTTTTATATACAAAATGAGTACCTTTTAGCCTGCATAAATTATGTCAGACTTGTCAAAAACTAGTTAGTGTCTACCAAGTGAAATTATAGGACTCTCAGTGGAACTTTTTTGGGAATTCTCTCATAAAAGTAATTAAGTCGCGTCCCGGTCTTGTTATTATTAGGATGCTGCTCAACGTAAAGCTCTTGTATAACATATGAAAATTGTTGGGCCAACAATTTTCATATATTATTTAATTATCAACCTCGACTTGACCAATCAAATAAAGGCAAATGAGCCTCCCACTTCAGTTGTATTCATTGAAACAAACCTTGCACAAAATAACAGCGAAAGCGATTTCAAATTTTGCTCTTAAATTTCGCAAAAATGCGCATTTTTCACCATTAAAAATCGCGTGACTAACGGATAATGCGTTTTCATTTTTTCCTGTAATTATTCCAGCAATTAATGAATAATTTACCTCGAAATCAATTCGACCAATCAGATGTCACTTTTTTGAAAGGGCACGTGGATGTTTATGACGCGAGCAACGATCTGTGTTATCGTCAACAGATCGCGCTACTTTTTCAGTTTCGAAGTAGATTTTTCAAAAGTCGGTTTGTAGTTGTTTTTCTCCTTGAGAGTTTCGCTGTTTTCTGCCGAAAGAATGCGTGAAATTGTTCATTTACAAGCAGGTCAGTGCGGAAACCAAATTGGCGCTAAGGTAAGTTATGTTGAAGTGAATTTCTGGAACTTTTGCTTCAATTTTGATGCGCGAAATCGTCGTTTGCTATCGTGGCTGATTGCCCAACCATTTCATCGTTCTTCCTCAGTTTTGGGAAGTCATCTCGGACGAACACGGAATTGATCCTACCGGTACCTATCATGGTGATTCTGACCTCCAGTTAGAAAGAATAAATGTTTACTACAATGAAGCAACCGGTAAGTCTTTACATGTAAGCTTAATAAAGTAAAAAGCTTGATTCAGTCTGACATGCCTCTGCACGGCAATAAAATTTCAGTTTGCTGATGTTTGTTCGGGTTTATTTGTTCAATGTTAGGAGGAAAATATGTACCGCGAGCAGTTTTGGTCGACCTAGAACCCGGAACAATGGACTCTGTTCGCTCTGGACCTTTCGGACAAATTTTCAGACCTGATAATTTTGTTTTCGGTAAGTCAGCTAGTTTTAAAGAAGATATGGGTTAGTTTAGGCCTTGGATAATATTTTGTCTCGAACAGATGTGTATACTAGTCAACAAGATATCAAAGTCACCAATCAGACAACGCACGAACAGGCCTCTTTAAAATAATGAGCTTAATTTTCTCACCCATAAACGTCCGTGTGCAAAGTCCAACCTGTTGAACTGTCAGATTCTAAAGTGTGCTGGATCTTATTGTCGACTTTTTTCTCATAGCAGCAACTGAACGTCAATAAGTTTATACATTTAAGAGAAAAAAACACTGATTTATACAAGTTATTCAACTTCTGTGTATTTGAAACTTTTCCAGACTTTCCTTGAAACCTTTGCGAAAATGTCGGCTAAAAGCGTAAATACTTAACGTAGTTTGCGAAAGAAGAAACTGACATATAAAAAAACCTAGTAATGTTCCTGTGTCGTTCAACCTGTTTTACACGATGAAAACGTAAACGTGGAAACGGAAAAATGGAAACGTGAAGAAGAGGAGAAAGAAAGTAAAACTGATCACCACGCTCCAAGTCAAATGAGATGGATCATCATTGGAATTGCTTCTCATGTGAACCTTTCCGCAAACTAAGAAATCCTGTAACCGGGGTAGCAAAGCCAGAGCTTATCGCTCGTTGTTTTCTTTTTCTTTTTTTGTATTTACAATACAGGACAAAGCGGTGCTGGTAATAACTGGGCGAAAGGCCATTACACAGAAGGCGCCGAGCTCGTAGATTCTGTACTTGACGTTGTTCGAAAAGAAGCGGAAAGCTGTGATTGTTTGCAAGGATTTCAGCTTACACACTCTCTCGGAGGTGGCACTGGCTCAGGAATGGGGACTCTTTTGATTTCAAAGATCCGTGAGGAATACCCCGACCGTATTATGAACACGTTTAGCGTTGTTCCTTCCCCTAAAGTGTCAGACACCGTCGTTGAACCCTATAATGCCACCCTGTCGGTTCATCAGTTGGTTGAAAACACGGATGAGACGTACTGCATCGACAACGAGGCCCTTTACGATATCTGCTTTCGGACTCTGAAGCTCACAACACCAACATATGGCGACTTAAACCATCTTGTTTCCGCCACAATGAGCGGTGTAACGACTTGTCTACGGTTTCCCGGCCAGGTTTACTAAAAACTTTTTATCTTTTTTTTCTAAAAAAGAAACAATAGTTAAATAGGGTAAATTTGACCACAGAAATAAAATTCCTTTATAGTCGTAAAATTACTGCTTTTTTTATACGTCCCAAAAACATGAATTTATGCACAGTGTCAGAAATGTTGCAATTCAAGCTCAAGTTAATGTTTTTGTGTGCTTGACTCTTTTATGTTTTATATACAAGTTAAAGGTCAGCAAGTTTTATGTCCATGCAAACGTTCAATTTCCAAGTTAGCTTGAACACCCTTTCGAAGGCCAAGGCTATTATATTAAATGCAATCATGCTAAACATTTACGATCACTTCAACTTTTTTCCTGTTGTTTCATCATGTTTTAGCTCAATGCTGATTTGAGAAAACTTGCTGTGAATATGGTTCCATTCCCACGCCTTCACTTCTTTATGCCTGGATTTGCTCCGCTGACCAGCCGCGGTTCCCAACAGTATCGTGCACTCACAGTTCCTGAGTTAACTCAGCAGATGTTTGATGCCAAAAACATGATGGCAGCTTGCGATCCTCGCCATGGCAGATACCTGACTGTCGCTGCCATGTTCCGTGGCCGCATGTCTATGAAAGAGGTCGACGAACAGATGCTGAATGTACAAAACAAGAACAGCTCCTACTTCGTGGAATGGATCCCTAACAACGTCAAGACTGCAGTGTGCGATATCCCTCCTCGCGGCTTGAAGATGTCTGCCACCTTTGTGGGTAACAGCACCGCTATCCAGGAACTGTTCAAGCGCATCAGTGAGCAGTTCACTGCTATGTTTCGGCGCAAAGCTTTCTTGCACTGGTACACTGGGGAGGGTATGGATGAGATGGAGTTCACTGAGGTGTGTACCTTATGCGTGATGGATATAAATTCACTTTACAGCTTTTCCAGCCATGCCTTAGTTGTAATATTTTGTGAGAAGAATATAGTGGTCTTAAAAACTTTACGAATCAATGAGCTGCATCAAAACTATTTTAAACTTGCACGAAGATTTTGAATCAAAACTTTCGCCTGTCTCTTTTTTAAGCGGTGGTCCTTATGTCTTCGAGGTCAGCTTTTTTGTTCAGCGCTTTCTTTGTTTATGAACCCCAGAACCTGACAAAAAAAATACTTATGGCGTTAAAAACAGCAGACGTTAACAGATGGCGGGAAAATGTTTTGCCGTAAAGCTAAACGAGAAGCGTGTATACACCCATCCCTTCACTTCAGTTTTCTACTTTAGGCAGTTTTTATGTACTCTTTGTATGTTACAGTGTTTGTGAAACGCTCTTTTTTTTGTTGCTTTTAAGGCCGAGTCCAACATGAATGACCTTGTGTCCGAGTATCAACAGTATCAAGATGCCACTGCTGAAGAGGAAGGAGAATTTGATGAAGAAGAAGAGGAGGAAGGCGAAGCAGCATAAACATTTTACTGGATGTGACTCAAAACTGAATTAAAAACTGTGAAAAATAACTTGATGTGTGTGTTTTGCGGATGTTGAGGTCGATAAACTGGCAAAAATTGACGAAACCCCAGCTGATTAACTACAAAAGTGAATGGAACATCTGAAAATGTTAGGTTTATAATCAGATTTAGCTGTCAATGGTATCAGGGTCTATTGTTCTTTTGTCTCGTTTCTATTCTCCCTCTTTGCTTAAAAAACAAAAAGTCAGTCGGAAAACGAAACAATTTTCCAAACCTCTGGTAATAGCACTTTTTTCCAGACATACAACTGAGTAAGATTTTTTTCCAGCATTATAGGCAATGAAAAATATTTTTCTCAGCTTAGGAATTTTTTCGTCAGGTATTTCCTTGCAAGAATATTTTTTCCAGTCTGCAGGATATTTTTTCTATTATATCACCCTCAAAAGTCAAATGGTCTGGCACTAAACCACCGAAACTAAAGGATTTACCAAAGCAGCTTGGCTAAAGACCCAGTCAGTCCGGATTACCTTCGGAATGAGGTATGGTGATTCAGTTAGACTGCAAAACAGTCGGTTTTTTTCTCAAAATCAGTAAAGAAATCGGTAAAGAGTCTTGCGCGCACGAAGCGCGCGAGCCTTAGACGCCCTTAGGGCCTGTTACTGCTCGCCCGTACTTGAATACGCAAAAATACGGACTGTTTTGCAGTCTAAGCAATAATGATTTCTTCCGTTGCTCTAAAAAAAACACAAATACGAACAGAAACCGCTCTTGTTACTTTTCCTACAATGGAGGATCAAACAAATAACGAAATCGAAGCTGTGGAGAAAGGACTGGAGAAAATGGAAAATGAAGGAGTCTTAAACGGAAGTGATTTTACCAAGCCATGGAGATCAAGTGATGTGATATTTCTGGTGGACGAACAAAGGTTTTATGTTCATCGCTGGGTCCTCGCAATGTGGTCTCCCGTTTTTGAAAAAATGTTTACTTCGAACTTCTCAGAGAGGAAGGAAACTGAAATCTCATTTCCAAACAAAGCGAGCGCTGAATTCAAAGAAATTTTAGTGATGGTTTATTCCTGTGCAGAGTCGCCAGCAGTGACGAACGGCAATTGCTTCTTCTTACTTAAACTCGCTCACGAATATCAAATCGACTGTGCTCTTCGTAAGTGTGAACACTTTCTTTGGAACGCTTCATATTCTGTGGTTGCTGGTTGTTTACACATCAAAGATCTTTTTCCATTTTTTAAAATGAAGCAGTTTAAAGACGAAAAAGAACAAATTCTGTCTTTGTTAATTGTTGGTCAGGAGTACCAGCTAGAAAGAGTTGTAGCAGCTTGTGTACACTTGGCCAGCTACTTCACTTTGAAAGCACTAAAGCAGGATTATGTGGAATTATGTGATCTTATCACTAAAGAAAATTACTGTAGGATACTCGAAAGAATGATCGAACGCTTGGAAGATAGTTTTTTTGTTTTCTGAAAGAGTGAAACATATTTTTCATTTCTTGTAACATTCCAGTTCCATTCCTGCTAAGGAAAGTTTATTTTTCGTCGTAGTCACATTGAGTGAAATGTTTCTAATTGGAGAACGGTACGGTCTTTTTTTTTTTGCTTCATTCAAATGTTCTTGCTTAATTTTAATCACCGGTTTTGAATAACTTGAGTCACTTTGCACGGATCAATATGATCTGTAATTTGTAGTCAGAGCTAAAATTCAGAATATTAACTGGCCATCTGTAATAATGTTATATATTTCCTTTTAGTTTTAAAATTTGTAACCGTAACAAGTGTTGTGTAAATAAACGACTATAACAAAAAAACAAAACAAAACAAATCTGGCCATTAGTCTCGTTTTTCGACCCGTTCCCACAGTGAAGTCGCCGGGTATCTGGCAGCTTGGGGCGGCCTCAGGTTGCCCACGCTCTAGAACAAGAGAGAATGATCATTCTCTCTTGTCTAGAACGATTCATTAAGTAAAGAAGCGGTAATTATTTAAACTGCCTAGAATGGGTCTGTTCAGTCCAATACAGTCGAAGCATAATACAGGAATAAACATTTCATTTCTTGTCCTTGTATTTTCGTTTCCCATGAACTAGCAAGAAACTTCCATGCAAGTCCCAATTTTAATTATAGTTCTGTCAGAATAACGTATAGACTGTAAATATTGTAGACTACGAGTAGCGCCCCATTTTTCCTCAGAGATAGTAGAGCGAGCGAAACGCGAGCTGGCGTAAAAATCACCCCACGCGAGAAAAGGCGACCACGCGCCTTTTCTCGCGTGGGGTGATTTTTACGCCCGCTCGCGTTTCGCTCGCTCTACTATCCCTGAGGAAAAATGGGGGACTACTCGTAGTCTACTCTTGCATCAAAGGGCAAATCATGCCGACCAGAAAAAAATCAATATTTAATATGCGTGTCACGACCTCTCAGTATGAAATATATTTAATAAGGGGCCAAAATTCACATTTGCTCCGTCAAAACGTTTTCCTCCAAAGCATAATCTACTCTAGCCTGCGAAAACATCCGTTTCTCCTCGCTCAAACGTTCCCAGCGGCGAAGAGCGAGGAGAAACGGATGTTTTCGCAGGCTAAATCTACTCTCGACAGAGAAAACAATTCATTGGACCAAGCAGCATTTTTACATGAGGTAAAAGTCGTGTGATTCCTACCTATCCTCCTTTTTTAGCCACGGAACTCGAACAACTCTTTGCATGAACAAACATCTGATAAATAAGGCTTTTTGTCAAATCCTGTTGGTAGTACACAGAAAACATCCTTTCCCCTGAGCAGCAACTCCAAAGCTTCCCTCTACTCCGATTTTAAAACAAATCTCAATTCTTGCGAGCAAATCCAGGTATCAACATCCGTCATTTTACAGCGAAAGCTTTGTTGAAAACATTACTTGGCAGCTTGGTGACAGCTTGCATCGAAATTTAGCCAATGGGAATTGCCCGTAAAAAAGCGGGTAATTCGAACGAATATAACGTATGCAAAACGAACAGTCAGTATTTTTAGCGTCTCTCACCAGCCTCGCTCACTGTTTTCAGCCTCGTTCCAGACCTTTTGTTTGATTGCTCGCCCGTACTTGAATACGCAAAAATACGGACTGTTCTGCAGTCTAAGCAATAATGATTTCTTCTGTTGCTCTAAAAAAACCAAATACGAACAAAAACTGCTCTTGTTACTTTTCCTACAATGGAGGATCAAACGATCGTAACTATTCAGTATTCGATGAGTCACATTTTGGCTTAAGAAACTCCGAGGAAACCTTAAAGTTGTCCTTCTAATCAACGTTTGGTGGGTAGATATTTATTTTACTTTAACACTTTGTTTAACTTGCACCAGTTGTAACAGGGGAAAGACAGAGGAAAGTGAATATATAGCTTGAGGATCGACTCAGCTGAGCGCTTCGCGTTTTCATTTATGTACTGCAATACCCAATTTCGCACAAAAACCCAATCTACATTTAGGACGAAAAAGGTAGATTCATCACTCCTGGTAAGGTTACGCCGAAGCAGTAAAGTGACACTGAAGCATTCAAAATAGCTCATGCACGTTTAACGTGCCTATGTTTACATTTAGGCACGGTTCAGACGCCGCTCGACTCATGTGCCGAACCTAACTGACGAATTAAGTAGGGCAAAAGAGCGGCGTCTGAATCAATTTGGTACGGCAGTTTTAGTTTAGTGCGGCAAAAGCGTTAAGTTCGACACATGGTACGCCGTCTGAATCATGCAGATGTCGCGCCAGTGTCGCTCCAAAGTCGAACTTATTCAGTTAGGTTCGGCACATGAAAAGTACGGCGTCTGAACCAGGCCTTAGGCCTTCTACAGCGGTCACGCGCAAGCGCTCCCTGTGCCCTTGGGACCCGTGCACTTAAATTCCAGTGCATCTGTGGATCCGCGGGGGCACTCGTTGTGCATATATTTGTGAGTTTAGTATAAATTGACCTGTTTTCATGCTGTTTATTACTCTTTTCGTTAAAACGGACAGCATACACCATGTTTGTCGCCTTATCTCCGCCATCGCTGCGCCTCGTTCCTCCACTGTGGCTCAGGTTCGGCAAAACCCGGCCGAAGCTGGCTAGTGCTGTTGTCGTGGCTGTACAGGCTAAAGAAAACAATGTTGCAGAAACTCGTGCTGTTGCTGCTAACGCGGCTCCGCTTATGGCCTTAGGTTAGTATTCTACAGTTTGTGTTCGTTAGTCTCCCAGCTCGTTTCTGGCTCGTGTTTGTATTTTTTATTTATTTCGAGTCCGTAGGGTAGTTTTGTTCTACGCGTCTGTGTTACAGTTTCGCTCTCGAGTCTGATTTTCGTTCAGTTTCGGTTTCGCTTTACGTCTGTGTACTGGCTGCATATGTCATAATTTTTTAATTTATTTATTTTTAATTTTTTTAATTTTCAAATCATTTTCAATCTTTGCTTCCGTTGTGTATAAAACGTTCTACTGATTTTCGTAATATCGACTTGCCAATAGTCCGGTCCAACCCAGCGAGGCACGAGAGGTCGTTCAGTTTATTAGGTTTGCGCGTCAGTGCTGGCCTTAGTTTTCAGCTCGTAGTGCTGTCGCAGTAGCGCGTTGCTGGCTTAGGTTTCAGCTCGTACCGTTCTAGTTCAGTCTTGTGACCTGCAAATACTCTTCTCGAAAGTGGCGCGTTGCTGGTTTAGGTGTGCTGACGTAGCAGCGCGTAGTTGTGTTGTGTGTAGTGGCTCCCAAATTAACGCCAAATATGCCTAGTTATCCTTTCTTTAGTTACAATACGTTTTCTTGATTGCTTAATGAGCGTTTATTCATTTTCAACGAAACAGTGACATTGAATCAGAGGTTTTTTTCCTCTAGCTCCTCAACTTATGGACAAACTTGTGCTGTCGTTCGGATACAATACTAAGCTAAGACTAATATAAAAACTTAAAAAACTTTTATTTGTAGAATTATAGTTTTCAATCGATTTTCGTTTTGCTTATTTCCCTGCCGCCCACGTCGTTAACCCTGTTCATGTCGGGATCGAGAGGGAATTGAGGCCCTCGTCACTAAAACACGTTATCGATTTTTTTTTCCAGGGAAAGGAAGGCTAGTTTTACAGCCCAAAGACAGAAACCACGTCAACAGGGCAAAAACGCCCTGCATGATGGCCGTACGGCTTGCCGCGGCAGCGTTTCCGAGAGAAACGCTGTCGCAGGCAAGCGGGGTCAATTATCTTGACCCCGAAATTGTAGAGGAGATATTTGGTAAGTATTTTGTGTTAGTGTCTCCAAATACATCTATGATATAATGGCACATGATCTAGGGTTTTAGACGTAACAGAAGTGAGGGATATTGACCGTCGGCTTTTTGTTGCCTTTTGGTACAAAATTATTTTTAAGTCACTGGGTAATTCGAGTGACGGCTGAAAAAAAATGAACGAGGATATTCGGAATACAAGTACCGTAAATCCTCTATTAAGCCCCCCCTCTCAAATAAGCCTCTTCCCTCTAATAAGCGCCTCCCCTTTTCAGGACAAGAAAGTTAATAAGTCCCCTCTCTATTAAGGCCCCTCACCTCCCCTAATTATTCATCACTGATAAATGATAGACTGTATTAATCAATCACGACTGTAAAACTTGATCCAGGATGGTTTATTTACCATTTGGAAGTTCGGATTTGATTCTGATCCTCGGCTGCATGACCTCCAACCTTCTTGTAACTTGAGCTTTTCCACTTTGTATTCTTGTTCTTTATGGAGAACTGATACCATCGTCTTTTCTAAATTAAATAAGCCCCCGGTCTCTATTATACCCCACCCCCCTCAAATGGTCTTGAAATAAATGAGCCGTGGGGGACTTAGACCCTGTTTATATGGATTGGGCGACCCCGGTTTAGTAAGGTAGGTTTCTTTTGTTTTGTATCCCCCAGAGCGTGAAAACAAAAGAAACTAAACCCACTAGACCGAGGTCCCCCACTCCATGTAAACAGGCCCTAAATAGAGGATTAACGGTAGGCGAATTATCTGGCCCATAAGCCTTAATGATGATCTCTCTTCAAGCGCCTCGAAATTTGAGACTTGTCACGTAACTATCGGTATATACGTCCACCCCTACATGTATGCTGGGGTGAAATTTGGCATCCAAGCACCCGCACTCAGGCCACCCAGACATTTAGGACCAGAAATAGAAAAAAAAAAGAGAGATAACAGAGAAAGAGTTTAATAGAGCGAGACACAAAACACCATCAATTACAGCTTCGTTGTGAAAAGTTGAAATCCTGACAACCTGCAATGGAAAACGAGTGAGAGCAAAAAAAAAGAGGGCAGCCATCTTTTGTGAGCACATACCACAAACACTCTCGAATATTTTTATAGCTACCTTTATGGTCACGCCTTGGTCTCATAACACCACGTAACATAACAAGCGAATGGCATCATTAAAAATAAAGCGGTCCCTTGGCAAAAAATTATAGAACGACAAGTAAACCAAACTCTTGAATATCCTGTGTGGCATTCGTATTTCAATTGGTTTTATGTAGGTTTTCGTGTACATCAAACAATTTGAGCGTCATTTCGGCCTAATGGTGAGAATGTTTCCACAATGTTTTGATTCATAGTGTCAAGTGTAAGCCCTTCGCAGTGTTTCATTTTTTATCATCTTGGACATCGTAAAGACCATGCACCTTCTTTACATACATTACCGTAAATGCTCGCATTAGCGCCCAGGGCCCAGTTGCTCGAAGCATGGTTAGCGTTAACCAGCGTTTAATACCTTGACAACGTATTGGTTTTGATACTGCTTAACCAATGGTTAGAGCTAACCATGCTTTGAGCAACTCAGCCCAGGGCGCTTACTTAATTTTCTATGGCGAGAGGGGGGCGCTTATTTCATTAATCATGACTATTACAAAACTCTCAAATCCGATTGGCTATCAACTGCCCTGATTTCAGCCTTAACGCTTGAATGGCTTTTTTTTCAGTATTAGCAAAAAAATTCTTGGAATTTCTTGTGTTTTGATTTAAAATAGAACCTTATATATTAAAAATTTTATTAAAGTTATGATACCCTGGGTGCCAGAGACTTTTCTAGAGCGGTTTCCGGTTTCTGTCAAGTCTTTATAGTGACCCGCGCTTCGCCGCTCGTGGCTTCGGCCTTCGGCCAACACCGAAAATTCCCGAGAAAAACCTCTGGTACCCAGGGTAAAGTTGTAATTGGTGACAGAATTTCGTGTCGTCCAATTCGGTCTATAATCATACTCGTGATTAAACAAATCGGACTCCCCTACGCGGTCGTCCGATTTTGTTTGATCACAGACCGAACTGGACTCCACTCAGTCCTGTTACCATAACTTATCAATTTTTGGCCTCAAAACGACATTATGTTTATTTCTAGTTAACCTAAACTGCAAAATATAAAAATTCAAAAAAAGTTATAGAAAATTACTTTTTGTGAAACTTGAAACGTTCTCAATGCGAAGCACCTATGAAAGTGAAGCACCAATGTGCTCACATGGATATTTCCATCGAGGAAATGAGAAGCAAACCCGTACGACTTTGAACAACATTAATTTTGTACTATTATGAATGTCACATTCATTAAGAGTACCATATACGTCTCGTATATCGTACCGAGTACTCAACCTCGTTTTTTTCTCGGGGAAGGGGCGGGGGCGCTTATTCCAAATTTTAAGCCTTAGGAAGGGCGCTAATTCGAAGAGGGGCGCTTATTTGAAGTTCACCCAGTCCTTAATACCCCTGACGGGATTAGGCGGGATGGACGAGAGGAAGGCCTGCAAGGTAAACACTATTTCCTTTCTTCACCCATCCATATGCAACTGTGTCCGGGCATCATGTTGCCAAGTGGATTAAGTGAATTACATTCTTGTAAAGAGAAGGTTCACGAAGCTTCATGTTGTGGCCATGGCAAACTTATTCTTATTTTTCTAATTGCAGAGTATGTATTTAAAAAATTCAACATACCATTGGGGGAAAGACAAAGTCTCAAAGAGGCTTTAGCCAAAAGTATTGGCCAGAAGTGTTGCGACACTAGAAAACTGGTTAAAAGAGGTAAGTAAGCGAGAAAAGTTTGTTTTTGGCGGGGGACTGAGTGAAATGCTTTTGGGGGGTATGATGGGCTGCTGGGGTTAATAAAATGTAAAGGAAGTAAATCTTATCTTTGAGATCAAAAATACCTATTGTAATATATTGCTGCGAGCCTAGGTGCTGTTTGAGTAAATGAGAAGAAATGTATCATATCAAATTTCATCAGGAGCATACCGCTTACACGAAATGTAGCATTTTTGGATGCAATAACGATCGTACATTTTTATTTTCAGAAAAATAATCAAAAAAGATTGTTTGAGCTTTCTATTCGTTTTTGTGTTTGGAATTGCAGGACAAAAGATCCACTCTTAGCGGAAAATAAAATAGATTAAAAAACATTTGAGTAAAGTAATAATGATATGTGTATTGCGGAGGGCAGCTTTCAATTTAATAGTTGGTTAGTTGCATTTTCAAAAACTACCGCTGAATGTGACAAAAGCAGAAAAAGTTGGCGTAGAATAGCTTTCTACGTCGTCTTGCCTTGGATTCTTTTTAAAATGGTTTCCATGTGAAAACTCATTGCTGTCGCTATTATCGCAGAGAAAGCGAAACAGAAAAAATACTTGAAAGAGGAAGTGGAGGGAGGAGAGGAAGAAGTGGAAGAAGAAAAAGAAGAGGAAGAAAAGGAAGAAGCGAAAGAAAAGGAGGAAGAGGAAGGAAAAGAAGAAGAGGGAGAAAAGGGAGAAGAGGAAGAAAAGAGGAAAGAAGAGGAGGTAAAAGAACAGAAGGAAGAAAAGAAGGGAAAGGAGGAATGCAAGGAAAAGGGCATGAAAAAAAGAAAAGTAAAAGAAGAGAAGAAAGAGGAGGTGAATACTAGCAGTTTTCGAAGGGAGGAGGTCCCACCCGAACCTTGCACCAGGCGAGGGCGGAGGGTGAAACGACGTTCCCGCTTCGATAACTGATAGGCGCTTTGGAGGACTGTCATCACGTGATCGACTTTCGGTAAACTCGAAAACAGTTTGCTTTTGAAAAATTTTGTTAGCACAAGTTGAAAGAGCATATTAAAATTAGGTAACCTGAGAATTTGGTGGAAGCTAAAATTTAGAAATGAAACATAAAATTTAGAATTGAATTTTGGCAATAAACACCCTGCATATAAATCTGTGTTCAGAATTTCTAAGTCACACTTTTGCTTATGCCAAGTCATTTCCAGTTAAGCTTTATAAAATTTCCTCACCGTCCCTCCCCCTTGCGACTATTATTTTAACTAGTAGTTTCCAGTGGAAAGTGAAGTGCTGCGAGTAAAGCATGACATTTGAAATAATTTGCATCAGTTGTAGTTTATTTCGATTTTTGATATTTGACCTTAACCGCGTCAAATAACTGTGCATGTAACGCTACATGACACGAAGAACGAATGCGATCGATAAAAACTGAACTTTGAACCCAATTAAGTGTTTATACTAGAAGTACGTGTATCGCAGAAACTCGCGAAGCTCGGGGGGGGGGGGGCATTATATGTCAGGGATGGACGGGGCGAGAGAACTGGAGTAAATTGTGTAGTTTCGGAGGGCAGGTTTCAAGTTTCAACAGTGGCTCTAATATTGGAATGAGAGATGTACGTAATCTCCTTTTGGTTGGAGTAAATCTAAACCCAGTGCTCTGTCGTTAAAACGGATTTTTCTGGGGCTTTAAGGGGGGGGGGGGGGGGGGGGCTGGTGATGTTAAGGAAGGGTAGGCAATGTTTCATAGGTCCCGTGTTTACCCCATGTGACCCTCCTACATGTGTAATTATAGTCAAAAGAAAATGGGTGTGATAGTGAATAACTGCACAAAAGAGAGAATATGGAGCTAACTCGTGCCATCTTTAATAATAAGTGCAATGATGATTACATATGGAGTGTGTCATTACTAGAGCAGTGAAAATAAGAAGTAAATGCTGGTAATTGACGAAAAATATTTATTGTTAAGTGAACTACAGCAATGAGAGTGTTTGCACTTGTTGTAGTACATAATCCAGAGATGCCAACCTCTGGAAATCTAAAATCTGGAGACCCTTTTTTTTTTGCATTGAGTGAATTTGTATGAAATGTCCACATGCAGGTCATGTTGAAGTTGATCAGTTTCTCAATTCTCAACATGCGTGACCTTGTTGATACATGGTTGCCAAAGGAATAGTTTTGAAATTGCCAGACTGACAGTCAAATGTACACTTTCCCTGACCAAATGAATTGACAATTTGTCCAGATATTAATGGGTTCCAAGGGCGCGATCCATTCAACCAAACTTACCGGAAATTTCGGTCCAAAACTCAATGGATCGGTTCGGTCCAACCGGAAAAGTTTCGAAAAAACGGGTCCACCTTTTGAGGTGGTCCTCTTTTCCCGGTCGGACCGGTTGGAATTTTGGTTGAATGGATCGCGCCCCAAAATTCCACTCAAAGTTCGTGTACTCGACACAGATGACCTAGAGCAAAAGACTTCTTTGTTTTCTGTTCAGGGAAAATCTGCTTGGTATTGTTTCAAGGCTGTTGTTCTTTTGTTTTACATATCATCTGTGTCCGGTACAAAAAGTAAATGCCCCAACTCCCATCACCGCCATCCTCGCCACCCATTTATTGCATGAATTTATCGTAAATATAAAGCACAGAATAGATTGATCTTATAGCAAACGCTATATCTGCTTGTCGTGTAATTCCTGCAAACAATATCCTTCTGATGAAATATGTTTAACTTCGGTGAGAGGGGGACATGGGGGTTTACGGTATTGCGGTATTGGGCTTTTTTTCATACGGTATTTCGGTACTATTAATTTTAACGTGCGGTATTGCGGTATCATCTAGCTCTGCGGTATGCGGTTTTACATCATTTTGGCTGACGGTATTCGGTGAAATAAGATTGTTCACGGTATTACGGTTGCGCTTTCTTTTCGATACAATACGCAAAACAAAACACAGCAGGACATAAAGGTCAATAAAAGTTAATATTTAGAAGTCTTGAGACATAACGGTAAATGATTAAACCATTGTGGGTCATTTTGTGACAGTTAATTGTCGATAATATACAATGTGATTGTTGTTGCATCCAATGACAATGAGTCACCTCAAGTTACCTTACCAGGCTTTTCGATCTGTGTACGTGTGCCAGTCTGCTACTTAGCCGTTTTTAGTGTCGTCACGCAACGCTCTTCCCCACTGGGGAGACAGTCGAGATAGTTGACCCCTGAGATACTGACATACTAGACTATAGACTCATCCAAACTCGCACTAGACGTGCGTGGAAAGGGTTTTGGTTGGTTTGTTTTTTGTTTTTGTTTTTTCGCGCTTTCAAGAGTTATTTTTATTGGAGTTAGTTAGCTGTTGGGTCGACCTACCAAAAGGTTCTTTTCAGTGAAAATTTGCCAAAAATTTGCCAACTACCAAAATATTAAAAAAACATGGACATCTGGTGCATAAATGCCTGAGATAATTAAACGCGCTAGATGGAAGCACCCATAAGTATGCAGAACCGATTATGAATGTGATTAAAATATGCGGTATCGGTATTTAGACGATTTTCGAAGCGGTATTTCGGTATTTGCCATTTTTTCTTACGGTGTTGCGGTATTGGGTACTCCCCAATGTCCCCCCTCGGTGAGTATGCAGAAATATGTCATCTCCCTCTGACTTCTTTGAAAGAGTTAAGTTTTCCCTGACTTATACTGAAATTCCGTGACTTAATAAATTGTCCCTTACGGGTAAAATAATTAATTTTCCTGGCATTGTAACAGATGTTACACACTAATATTGTGAGGAGACAAGACCAATATATAACAAATTCTCTTGATTGTACCTTGAAGGAGAAACCAAAGAAATTTTGGTCCTATATCAAATCTAAAAAACAAGATCAAATTGGCATTCCTCCATTAAATGGTAATGGTAAGGTGTTGACTGACAGTACAAGTAAAGCTGAAGTTTTAAGCAACCGTTTTCGACAGATATTCACTAAAGAGGATCTTTCCTCCATACCGAGCAAAATGATCCCTGTAATTATAGACCTGTCTCCCTTACTGCTGTGTTATGTAAAATCATGGAACATATCTTTTATAGGAACATTATGCACCATCTTGAGGACAATGTCATCTTATTTGCGAACCAACTTGGATTTCGGAAAAATAATTCATGTGAATCTCAGTTGATACTGACTGTTGAAGACCTGGCCATGAACTTAGATCATGGAGATCAAATGGATATGATCATGTTAGATTTCAGTAAAGCTTTTGATAAAGCACCCCATCAACGCCTCATTAGCAAATTGCAGTTTTATGGCGTTCAGGGAAGTACCCTTACTTGGATTAAATCTTGGCTCACTAGTAGATTACAGAGTGTCATAATCGATGGCATGTGTTCAAAATCTGTAGATGTGACGTCAGGGGTACCTCAAAGCACAGTACTAGGGCCATAAATGTTTTTGTTATTCATCACCGGTATGCAAGACGATCTAGTATGTACACTAAGATTGTTTGCTGATGATGCTTTATTGTATCATAAAATCACTCATAATGACGACACCTTGGCTTTACAGCGTGACCTAGACAAACTAGGCCTATGGGCTGATAGATGGCAGATGCTGTTCAATCCCTCCAAATGCTACAAAATGTCTGTTTTCCGTAGTAGATCCCCAGTAGTTAAAGACTACACCCTTTACAACCAAACCCTGGTAGCTGTCCAGCAACATCCTTATTTAGGTGTTTTGCTGTCCAGCGATCTGCGGTGGAACTCTCATGTGGACAAGATTGCTGAAAAGGGGAACTCTTCACTTGCATTTGTGAAAAGGAAATTGTATACCTGCTCTGAAGAAATCAAACGAGCAGCATATGTATCACTTGTCAGGCCACATCAAGAGTATGCGACTGCAGTATGGGATCCTTAGAGACAGAATCAAGTGGAGAAACTAGAAGCTATCCAAAGTCGTGCAGTGAGATTTCTTAAACATGATTATAGTTATAACACCAGCGTGTCCAAATTGAAGAAATCCCTATCTTTGGGTTTACTAAGCGAGAGAAGAAAATCCCACCGTCTACAAATTTTCCATAAAGCTGTGTTTAATGATATTCCTTTGCCTATTCCGCCTTATTATCAATTATCTATTTGGGAAACTAGAAATTACTCGACGAATTCATTTATTCAACCATCTGTTTATCATGATTACTATAAGTATAGTTTCTTCCCGAGAACTATAAGGAACTCGAACTGTTTATTACCTGAAACCAGATCTCTTAATTATTCAGCATTTTGCAGTGGAAAATTATTTTAAGTTTGATTTTTAAGTCTAGCAATATTCTTAATTACATGTTTTATTTCTTTATTTCTTTAGTATTTTTTATTAGCTATGTTTATATTTTTATTCTTTTAACTCTTCTTGATGTGTAATAGCGTTGAAGAGTATTAAAGTAGATGTAGACGTTAATGGGTTTTTCCTTCTCCTCAACTTATGGACAAACTTGTGCTGTCCTTCGGATACAATATTAAGCTAAGACTAATATAAAAATTTAAAAAAACCTTCCATTTGTAGAATTATAGTTTTCAATTCATTTTCGTTTTGCTTATTTCCCTGCCGCCCACGTTGTTAACCAAGTTCATCTCGGGAGGGAGAGGGAATTGAGGCCCTCGTCACTAAAACACGTTATCAGTTTTTTTTTCCAGGGAAAGGAAGGCTAGTTTTTAATGACAAAGACAGAAACCACGTCAACAGGGCAAAAACGGCAGCGTTTTCGAGAGAAACGCTGTCGCAGGCAAGCAGGGTCAATTATCTTTACCCCGAAATTGTAGAGGAGATATCTGGTAAGTATTTTGTGTTAGTGTCTCCAAATACATGTATGATATAATGGCACATGATCCAGAGTTTTACACGTAACAGAAGTGAGGGATACTGACCGTCGGCTTTTTTTGGCCTTTGGTACAACATTATTCCTAAGTCACTGGGTAATTCGAGTGACGGCCAGAAAAAATGAACGAGGATATTCAGAATAGAGTAGTAATAGAGGAAATGAGAAGCAAACCCGTACGACTTTGAAGAACATTAATTTTGTACTATTATGAATGTCACATTCATTAAATACCGTACACGTCTCGTATATCGTACCGAGTACTGAACCTCGTTTTTTTCTCGGGTAAGGGGCGGGGGGACCTCATTTCAAATTTAAAGCCTTAGGAAAGGGCGCTAATTCGAAGAGGGGCGCTTATTTGAGGTTTACCCAGTCCTTAATACCCCTGAGGGGATTAGGCAGGATGGACGAGAGGAAGGCCTGCAAGGTAAACACTATTTCCTTTCTTCACCCATCCATATGCAACTGCGGGCGGGCGTCATGTTGCCAAGTGGATTAAGTGAATTACATTCTTGTAAAGAGAAGGTTCACGAAGCTTCATGTTGTGGCCATGGCAAAATTATTCTTATTTTTCTAATTGCAGAGTATGTATTTAAAATATTTAACGTACCGGTTGTAAAGGAAGTAAATCTTATCTTTGAGATCAAAAATACGTTTTGTAATATATTGCTGCGAGCCTAGGTGCTGTTTGAGTAAATGAGAAGAAATATATCGTATCGTTTCATCAGGAGCATACCGCCTACACGAAATGAAGCATTTTTGGATGCAATAACGATCGTACATTTTTATTTTCAGAAAAATAATCAAGTAGATCTTTTGAGCTTTCTATTCGTTTTTGTGTTTGGAATTGCAGGACAAAAGAATCCACTCGTAGCGGAAAATAAAATAGATTAAAAAAAACACTTGAGTAAAGTAATAATGATATGTGTATATGCGGAGGGCAGCTTTCAATTAGTTGGTTAGTTGCATTTTCAAAAACTACCGCTAAAAGCAAAAAAAGTTGGCGTAGAATAGCTTTCTACGTCGTCTTCCCTTGGATTTTTAAAATGGTTTCCATGTGAAAACGTTTAAAAGAAAAGCTATAATACTGAAAAACTTTGCGAATCGCGAAAGGAATTGCTCATAGACTTACACACTCATTGCTGTCGTTTTTATCGCAGAGGAAGCGAAACAGAAAAAACAGCGAATGAAAGAGAAGACTTGAAAGAGGAAGTGGAGGAGGAAGAGGAAGAAGTGGAAGAAGAAAAAGAAGAGAAAGAAAAGGAAGAAGCGAAAGAAGAGGAGGAAGAGGAAGAAAAAGAAGAAGAGGGAGAAAAGGGAGAACTGGAAGAAGAGGAAGAAAAAAAAGAAGGGGAAGAAAAGGGAGAAGAGGAAAGAAGAGGAGATAAAAGAACAGAAAGAAGAAAAGAAGGGGAAGGAGGAATGCAAGGAAAAGGGCAAGAAAAAAATAAAAGGAAGAGAAGAGAAGAAGGAGGAGGTGAATACTTGCAGTTTTTGAAGCGAGGAGGTCCCACCCGAACCTTGCACCAGGAGGGGGCGGAGGGTGAAACGACCTTCCCGCTTCGAAAACTGATAGGCGCTTTGGAGGACTGTCATCACGTGATCAACTTTCGGTAAACACTAAAACAGTTTGCTTTTGAAAAATTTTTTTAGCACAAGCTGAAAGAGCATATTAAAATTAGGTAACCTAAGAATTTGGTGGAAGCTAAAATTTAGAAATCAAACAAAATTTAGAATTGAATTTTGGCAATAAACACCCTCCATATAAATCTGTGGTCAGAATTTCTAAGTCACACTTTTGCTTATGCCAAGTCATTTCCAGTTAAGCTTTATAAAATTTCCTCACCGTCCCTCCCCCTTGCGACTATTATTTTAACTAGTAGTTTCCAGTGGAAAGTGAAGTGCTGCGAGTAAAGCATGACATTTGAAATAATTTGCATCAGTTGTAGTTTATTTCGATTTTTGATATTTGACCTTAACCGCGTCAAATAACTGTGCATGTAACGCTACATGACACGAAGAACGAATGCGATCGATAAAAACTGAACTTTGAACCCAAATAAGTGTTTATACTAGAAGTACGTGTATCGCAGAAACTCGCGAAGCTCGGAGGGGGGGGGGGGGGGCATAAAATGTCAGGGATGGACGGGGGGAGAGAACTGGAGTAAATTGTGTAGTTTGGGAGGGCGGGTTTCAAGTTTCAACACTGGCTCTAATATTGGAATGAGAGATGTACGTAATCTCTTTTTAGTTGGCGTAAATCTAAACCCAGTGCTCTGTCGTTAAAACGGATTTTCTGGGACTTTAAGGGGGGCTGGTGATGTTAAGGAAGGGTAGGCAATGTTTCATAGGTCCCATGTTTACCCCATGTGACCCTCCTACATGTGTAATTGTAGTCAAAAGAAAATGGGTGTGATAGTGAATAACTGCACAAAATAATCAAAGAAGATCATTTGAGCTTTCTATTCATTTTTGTGTTTGGAATTGCAGGACAGAAGAATCCACTCGCAGCGGAAAATATAATTTAAAAAAACACTTGAGTAAAGTAATAAGATGTGTACACTTCTCCTGTGAGGTGAATTAAAGATGGTGGACATGCTTTTCGAAAAGCAATGACTAAAGCATGCAAAACTTGAGTGTTTTGCTTGGTTTGGCAATATGATAATTTCTCTATTACCTTAAAAACCCTCCTATATCAAGTGTTCACTCAAGATTGTGTATAATAGCTCTGTATTTATGTTAACTTCACTCAGTTTAAATTGGAAGTTTTGTAACATAAGATCTGTACTTTTTATCTTACGAATCAATTTAAGACTATTGTTATTATTATTATTATTTCTAAAAAGACTAACAAGAGATAGAAACAAAGCCATGATGACCCACGTGTTGGTCCAAGATTGCAACGAAGCAAATATAAAAAAAAAAAGAAGTTGATGCAAAGTGTTTGATGGGCTTCACAGCCAACTGCTGCCAACGCCCTGTACCAAAAAACATCCCGGAAAATCTACCTTTTAAAGAGCAGATATGCTCAAGTATATTGTGGTTTGTCAACTGAAGAAGTTCTGTGGCTTGTGTCAAGGCACAACATAAGAGCAGTTATGCATCATGTCATTTCATCAAGATATTGGTAAATTTATAGTTTCCTTTAATTCTCATAAATTTCATTTTTAATTTCATCCAATTGAAAGGTAAGATATGTGACAAAGTCATAAAAACTTTAAAGTTGACCCTTGCAAATGGGTAAAACATTGCCTGACAAGGGTCTGTTTATAGAAACACATGAATAGAATCATCAAGAGAATCAATTTTGCACTATTCAAATGTTTGCTGCTTGGTTCATCAACAAATTAGTCAAACAAGCTCCAAACATGGAGTTTCTCAACATGGCATACAATTCTTAATGTTAGGTGAGTTTAAGGTGATGGACAAACCTTTCCAATAGCAACGACCAAAGCATGCGTGGTTTGGCACCATCACAATTTCTCCATTACTTTCTTTGGATTATTCTGACATTAAAGAGTTACTCATACGACTTCCAAGGAGAGTCAGATGGGACAGGAACTTATGAAAGAGCCTTGATAATTCCTTTGGTACATGTCCAACCAGGTTTCCAGGTGAGGAGAATTAAAGATGATTGACCAAAAGCAATAACCAAAGCATGCAAAACTTGAGTGTTTTCCTCGGTTTGGCAATATAATTATTTCTCTATTACCTTAAAAAAACCCACCTATATCAGGTGTTCACTCAAGAGATCAATCTTAATCACCTGCTGCTTAGTTCATCAACAATGTAATCCAATGAGCCCCAAACTTAGAGTTTCTCAACATGGTGTACACTTCTCCTGTGAGGCGAATTAAAGATGATTGACAAACCTTTCGAAAAGCGGATTGGGCGGGATGGACGAGAGGAAGGCCTGCAAGGTAAACACTATTGCTTTTTCTTCAACCATCCATATGCAACTGCGTGCGGGCGTCATGTTGCCAAGTGGATTAAGTGAATTAAATTCTTGTAAAGAGAAGGTTCACGAAGCTTCATGTTGTGGCCATGGCAAACTTATTCTTATTTTTCTAATTGCAGAGTATGTATTTAAAAAATTTAACATACCATTGGGGGAAAGACAAAGTCTTAAAGAGACTTTACCAAAGAGTATTGAACAGAAGTGTTGCGACACTAGAAAACTGGTTAAAAGAGGTAAGTAAGCGGGAAAATTTTGTTTTTGGCAGGGGACTGAGTGAAATGCTCCTGTGAGGCGAATTAAAGATGGTGGACAAACCTTTCGAAAAGCAATGACCAAAGCATGCAAAACTTGAGTGTTGTTCTTGGTTTGGCAATATCATAATTTCTCTATTACCTTAAAAACCCTCCTATATCAAGTGTTCATGCAAGATTGTGAATAATAGCTCTGTATTTATTTTGACTTCACTTAGTTTAAATTGGAAGTTTTGTAACATAACATATGTAGTTTTTATCTTATGAATTAATTTAAGACTATTATTGTTATTACTATTATTATTATTACTATTATTTGCAAAAAGACTGACAAGAGATAGAAATAAAGCCACGGCACGATGACTCGCGTGTTGGTCAAGGATTGCAACAAAGTAAATATCAAAAAAGAGAAGTTGGAGGAATATGAATACAAAGTGTTTGATGGGCTTCACAGTCAACTGCTGCCAAAGCCCTGTACCAAAAATACCCCTGAAAATCCACCTTTTAAAGACAGATATGCTTGAGTATATTGTGGTTTGTCAACTGAAGAAGCTCTGTGGCTTGTGTCAAGGCACAATATAAGAGCAGTTATGCATCATGTCATTTCATCAAGATATTGGTAAATTTATAGTTTCCTTCAATTCTAATAAATTTCATTTTTAATTTCATCCAATTGAAAGGTAAAACATGTAACAAAGTCATAAAAACTTTAAAGTTGACCCTTGCAAATGGGTAAAACATTGCCTGAGAAGGGTCTATTTATAGAAACACATGGATAGAATCATCAAGAGAATCAGTTTTGCACTATTCAAATGTCTGCTGCTTGGTTCATCAACAAATTATTCAAAGAAGCTCCAAACATGGTGTTTCTCAACATGGCATACAATTCTTAATGTTAGGGGAATTTAAGGTGATGGACAAACCTTTCCAATAGCAACGACCAAAGCATGCGTGGTTTGGCATCATCACAATTTCTCCATTACTTTCTTTGGATTATTCTGACATTGAAGAGTTTCTCATACGTCTTCAAAAGAGAGTCAGGTGACAGTAGTTTTTAATTGTCAAGCAGCAAATTATGCAATGCAAGGAACAAATTTACCTTCCACTGCCCAGATGCTGGTTTGACTGTAACAAACAATCTATATTTTCAGGATTCATTCAGTACATGTGAGCAAAAAACCCTGGAGGAAAAAAAAAGTACCTTTCAATGTGTACCTCTGACTCTGCGCCATCTACAGACATAAATATCTCATGAACTTGCTGTGAAAAGAAACTCCAGTAGTAAAAGTAGATCCAATAATGACTCAGCAAAACACAACTCTAGCTGAAGTGGATCAAGATACAGTAAAACCCCGCGTATAAGAACCTGGGTCATTTTAAGAATCTGTTAGGCTAAAATTTTCATTTTAAGTCCCCTCCACGTAAGAACCTTTTAAGGCTAAAATTTAAGTTAGGTTCTTAACAGTGGAGTTACTGTAAAAGTGTATACGTAGAAGCTGCTGAATTAAGATCATCATCTGATTACACTTAGAAGTAACTTGACATAAACGGTGTATGAAAAAACGCACACTGCAGACTTTAAGGCGACTCACGAACTTTGTCAGCCTCGTGAGATCTAGTTCCAGGCGGCTCAAAACGCCAGGGTTGAATCCCTGTGAAGGGCTACCCTATACTTTCGGGTGCTTCGCCTTCTAAAAGTTTTTCTATATCTGAATAATCGGACGAAAAGGGTAGAGCTATCACGTAAAGAACTAGAGTAGGCCATATAAGAGATCATTTATTTGTTCCACAAGTGTGACGTAACGTCACGTGATTAACGAGATCGAAGCGTTAATGGCAGAAGATCGTGCGAGCAGCAAATTAAACACTTTCAAGTGCGATTTCTGAGCCAAATAGATCGTTTATGGTATATGTCTTGGTTGGATGAATTGGCAAATTGCTTGCGATCTAGCAGATAACTTGCAAACCAATCATGTGGCCTGCCACGGATACCATATTTATGGAGTTTATCTAACAATATTTAATGATTTACTTTATCAAATAATTTGAGATATCTAAGAAGAGGCCACAAGATATAAGGTTACTGTCAATAGAGGCCTTCAGATTAACAGTGATCTCCATAATCGCTTGCTCAGTAGAATGGCTTTTTCTGTAGCCAGACTGGTACTTAAATAATTAATAAAAGCATTTTAGAACAAATTTTACCCGCCAGTCTGCAAGTCTGCATTTTTTGCACTCCGAAATTGATCCTTGAAAATAAATTCTAATATGTTTACACTTTGGACGGTGGTTCACAAAAGTCTTTTGTAACTTTTATTTTTAGTCTGACAACAGGGAACACTTCCTGTTTGTCATTCGGGATACGATGAGTATTCCCGAACAATTCCATATTATGGAGAAAATTCAACTGATAACTTCCGGTGAAGAGGCCGGAATCCAATTCCCAACATCAGAGGAATTAGTGGATTATAACACAGAGTAAGTAAATACCAGCTGCTTATTGGCTCAACTAGCTGCAGAAAACTTTTAAGAGTGCCCTGGTTTCTGTAGTTACACTTTAATCTTACTAAAATAATGCCGACTTACTGGTACACATATCATTAGTGATAGGATCTTGGGACTTGCTAGGTGTTGTTCATGTTGCCTTCTTACATTTGATCCCACACGATGAAAACAATATGTTAACTCATGATTTTGTCATCCGTTTTCGATAAGTTGAACTACAGACAAGTTAGCTTTAATGTACATGTATTTTCTACTTTTCAGAGAAGTGGTAGCTTTTAAGGAAAAGATGCTTTGTTGTCTCACAAAAATTGCAGAGGACAGAGACTATTGTGTAGGAGTAAGTATCCTATACAGTTAACCAAAGGTGGTTCGCATCCCAAAAATATCTGCACCTGCATCTGGATGATTATATGGGTCTGTGCAAATATTGTCTCTCTCTAAGACGGACAGCGTAGGGACTGGGTCAAAATGTCTCCGTCACAGAGAGGTGTCTGTCTTGAAGAGAGTCAAGTTTCAGTTAAATGACTAAAAAATGGTATGAAAGGGACAAACATTAGTTGTCCTTCTAATAATAAGGAAGAGTGAACTGTACTGACAAGTCTACTCTAAAGTTATACTTTTTAAAACAGTATATGTCTGAGTTATCTTTTTGTTTTCCTTTTGTTATTTTTTTTTTAAACTGTTGTTTTGGGTGGCTTAAAACTATGATTTTTGTCTGCCACTTTGAAAATTAATCTAAACTCTAACTTTTCAATGTTCCATGTTCTTCCACCTTACGAAATATCCCATCTTTCTTTTCAAAACGATGAGCTGTTGAATGACAAAGCGGTAAGCTTGCTTTTGCCAAATGTTATACTTACTATCTAATAGTTTGTAACAGTGTTTGTTGTAGAAAGAGTGCTTTTCACTTGGTGCTCCATTAACATCCTGGGAAGGAAGTATAAGCACTTTGCGAGCCTGCGAGACATGCGAGCCATAGCAGCGAGTCATGCAGGTCAAAAAAAGATTGAAAGCAACGATACGAAAACCATTAACTCGGGGGCGTAGCCAGCAGTTTTTTACAGAGGGGTTCCTAATGTGGTATTTTTGTCTAGATTGACAATCACGCTTCAGCCTCGGGTATAAGGCATTCATTCCCCGGAAAATTTTAATGCCTTAGGTCCGCAGAAATTCCGTTTTGTGATTCTGAGCTTAAATTTCCTTCCACTGCCCAGATGCTGGTTTGACTGTAACAAACAATCTATATTTTCAGGATTCATTCAGTACATGTGAGCAAAAAACCCTGGAGCAAAAAAAAAGTACCTTTCAATGTGTACCTCTGACTGTGTAACATCTACAGACATAAATATCTCATGAACTTGCTGTGAAAAGAAACTCCAGTAGTAAAAGTAGATCCAATAGCAACTCAGCAAAACACAACTCTAGCTGAAGTGGATCAAGATACAGTAAAACCCCGCGTATAAGAACCTGGGTCATTTTAAGAATCTGTTAGGCTAAAATTTTCATTTTAAGTCCCTTCCACATAAGAACCTTTTAAGGCTAAAATTTTAAGTTAGGTTCTTATCAGTGGAGTTACTGTAAAAGTGTATAGGTAGAAGCTGCTGAATTAAGATCATCATCTGATTATACTTAAAAGTAACTTGACATAACATTGTTTTTTCTTTCAAGCTAAAGTACCGTGTTGTATGTCTATTGTGTTTGCCATTCAAATAATTCCTCAAGTATTTGCAAGTACCTACTAATGCAGTATGAAAAAAAGCTTTCTGACCATCTCCAACTCTGTCAGAATCACAAGATATTAAATATAAAATATAAAAATATATCCCAGTGAAATAAATAATGGCAAAATATCAAAACAAAGTAAGCTCCCAATGGGCAGTGCTTCAGCTTCTCAAGTCAATGTGAGATCATTTAAAGTGATAGATCCTTGAGATACAGCACATCAATTGTTTTTGCTTGTGGCTGATAGATATATATGAACAATGAGTGTTTTTTTATCTCGTTGAGCCAGTTTCTGTTATTTGCTGAATTTTACTGATGTTGATATCATCAACAAAGTCCTTCTTCGATAATTTCCTCTTGAGCCTTCCCACATAGAAATCATTGGCCACAAGTCTGTAGTCCACAGGGATTTCAACCCCTTTTCCTTTCCCAGCATTAAGCCTATTTCCAATACATTCTGCTTCAAGTTCTCCAGAATCATTTAGGAACTTATGAAAGAGCCTTGATAATTCCTTTGGTACATGTCCAACCACGTTTCCAGGTAAGGAGAATTAAAGATGATTGACAAACCTTCCCAAAAGCAATGACCAAAGCATGCAAAACTTCAGTGTTTTTCTCGGTTTGGCAATAAAATAATTTCTCTATTACCTTAAAAAACCCACCTATATCGGGTGTTCACTCAAGAGATAAATCTTAATCACCTGCTGCTTAGTTCATCAACAATGTACTCCAACAAGCTTCAAACTTGGAGTTTCTCAACATGGTGTACACTTCTCCTGTGAGGCGAATTAAAGATGCTGGACAAACCTTTCGAAAAGCGGATTAGGCGGGATGGACGAGAGGAAGGCTTGCAAGGTAAACACTATTGCTTTTTCTTCACCCATCCATATGCAACTGCGTGCGGGCATCATGTTGACAAGTGGATTAAGTGAATTACATTCTTGTAAAGAGAAGGTTCACGAAGCTTCATGTTGTGGCCATGGCAAACTTATTCTTATTTTTCTAATTGCAGAGTATGTATTTAAAAAATTTAGCGTACCGGTGGGTGAAAAGCAAAGTCTTAAAGAGACTTTAGCCAAGAGTATTGGCCAGAAGTGTTGCGACACAAGAAAAGTGGTTAAAAGAGGTAAGTAAGCGGAAAAATTTTGTTTTTGACGGGGCACTGAGTGAAATGCTCCTGTGAGGCGAATTGAAGATGGTGGACAAACCTTTCGAAAAGCAATGACCAAAGCATGCAAGACTTGAGTGTTGGGCTTGGTTTGGCAGTATCATAATTTCTCTATTACCTTAAAAACCCTCCTATATCAAGTGTTCACTCACGATTGTGTGTAATAGCTCTGTATTTATTTTAAATTCACTTAGTTTAAATTGGAAGTTCTGTAACATAAGATATGTAGTTTTTATCTTATGAAGTAATTTAAGACTATTATTGTTATTACTATTATTATTATTACTATTATTTCCAAAAAGACTGACAAGAGATAGAAACAAAGCCATAATGACAGACGTGTTGGCCAAGGATTGCAACAAAGTAAATATCAAAAAAGAGAAGTTGGAGGAATATGCATACAAAGTGTTTGATGGGCTTCACAGTCAACTGCTGGCAAAGCCCTGTACCAAAAATACCCCTGAAAATCTACCTTTTAAAGACAGATATGCTCGAGTATATTGTGGTTTGTCAACTGAAGAAGTTCTGTGGCTTTTGTCAAGGCACAATATAAGAGCAGTTATGCAACATGTCATTTCATCATGATATTGGTAAATTTATAGTTTCCTTTAATTCATATAAATTTCATTTTTAATTTCATCCAATTTAAAGGTAAGACATGTGACAAAGTCATAAAAAGTTTAAAGTTGACCCTTGCAAATGGGTAAAACATTGCCTGACAAGCGTCTATAGAAACACATGGATAGAATCATTAAGAGAATCAATTTTGCACTATTCAAATGTCTGCTGCTTGGTTCATCAACAAATTATCCAAACCAGCTCCAAACATTGAGTTTCTCAACATGGCATACAATTCTTAATGTTAGGTGAATTTAAGATGATGGACAAACTTTTCCAATAGCAACGACCAAAGCATGCGCGGTTTGGCACCATCACAATTTCTCCATTACCTTAAAAACCCTTTCTGTACCATGAGCTGCTCACTCAAGATTCTTTATAAGAATGTATTCACTGAGATCAATCTCACGTCACCTGCTGCTGAGGTTCATCAACATGTTATTCCAACAATCTCTAAACTTAAAGCATCTTAAAATTGCATACAGCCTTCCTGTTGGGCAAGTTGAGGATAACAGACAAATTTTTCCAAAACCAGCCACTAGAACATGGAAAATGTTTTTCAAAGGCACCCAATGATCATTCACAGAATCAATTTTCCTCCAAATACTGACCAGTTGTAAAAATGTTTTCTTTTTTTGGATTATTCTGACATTAAAGAGTTTCTCATACGTCTTCAAAAGAGAGTCAGATTGGACAGTAGTTCTTAATTATCAAGCAGCATAATTATGCAATGCAACGAACAAATTTACCTTCCACTGCGCAGATGCTGGTTTGATTGTAACAAACAATCTATATTCTCGGGATTCATTCAGTACATGTGAGCAAAAAACCCTGGAGCAAAGCAAAAGTACCTTTCAATGTGTACCTCATACTGTGTACCATCTATAGCTACAGACATAAATATCTCATGCACTTGCTGTGAAGAGAAACTCCAGTAGTAAAAGTAGATCCAATAATGACTCAGCAAAACACAACTCTAGCTGAAGTGGATCAAGATACAGTAAAACCCTGCGTATAAGAACCTGGGTTTTAAGAATCTGTTAGGCTAAAATTTTCATTTTAAGTCCCCTCCACATAAGAACCTATTAAGGCTAAAATTTTTAGTGAGGTTCTTCATCACTGGAGTTGCTGTAAAAGTTTATAGGTAGAAGCTGCTGAATTAAGATCATCATCTGATTATACTTAAAAGTAACTTGACACAACAATTTGTTTTTTCTTTCAATCTAAAGTACGGTGTTTTATGTCTATTGTGTTTGTCATTCAAATCATTCCTCAAGTATGTGCAAGTACTCTATCAATGCAGTATCAAAAAAAGCTTTCTGCCCATCTCCGACTCTTTCAGAATCACAAGATATAAATATAAAATATAAAAATTAATATATCCCCGTGAAATAAATAATGGCAAAATATCAAAACAAAGTAAGCTCCCAATGGGCAGTGCTTCAGCTTCTCAAGTCAATGTGAGATCATTTAAAGTGATAGATCCTTGAGATACAGCATATCAATTGTTTTTGCTGGTGGCTAAGGGATATATATGAAGAATGAGCGTTTTTTTTTATCTCATTGAGCTTACTGTGATTTGCTGAATTTTACTGATGTTGATATCATCAACAAAGTCCTTCTTAGATAATTTTCTCTTGAGCCTTCCCACATAGAAATCATTGGCCACAAGTCTGTAGTCCACAGGGATTTCAACCCCTTTTCCTTTCCCAGCATTAAGCCTATTAATACATTCTGCTTCAAGTTCTCCAGAATCATTTAGGAACTTATGAAAGAGTCTTGATAATTCCTTTGGTACATGTCCAACCAGGTTTCCAGGTGAGGAGAATTAAAGATGATTGACAAACTTTCTCAAAAGCAATGACCAAAGCGTGCAAAACTTAAGTGTTTTGCTGGGTTTGCCAATTATATAATAATTTCTCTATTACCTTAAAAACCCTTCTATATCAAGTGTTCACTCAAGATTGTGTATAATAGCTCTGTATTTATTTTAACTTCACTTAGTTTAAATTGGAAGTTTTGTAACATAAGATATGTAGTTTTTATCTCATGAACTAATTTAAGACTATTATTATTATTATTTCTAAAAAGACTGACAAGAGATAGAAACAAAGCCATAATGACTCATGTGTTGTTCCAAGATTGCAACAAACCAAATATCAAAAAAGAGAAGTTGGAGGAATGTGAATAAAAAGTGTTTGATGGGTTCACACTCAACTGCTGCCGAAGCCCTGTACCAAGAATACCCCTGAAAATCCACCTTTTAAAGACAGATATGCTTGAGTGTATTGTGTTTTGTCAACTGAAGAAGCTCTGTGGCTTAGGTCAAGGCACAAGATAAGAGCAGTTGTGCATCATGTCATTTCATTATGATATTGGTGACCATTGGTAAATTTATAGTTTCCTTTAATTCTCATAAATTTCATTTTTAATTTCATCCAATTTAGAAGTAAAACATGTGACAAAGTCATAAAAACTTTAAAGTTGACCCTTGCAAATGGGTAAAACATTGCCCGAGAAGGGTCTATTTATAGAAACACATGGATAGAATCATCAAGAGAATCAATTTTGCACTATTCAAATGTCTGCTGCTTGGTTCATCAACAAATTATTCAAACAAGCTCCAAACATGGAGTTTCTCAACACTTAATGTGGCATACAATTCTTAATGTTTATAGGTGAATTTAAGATGATGGACAAACCTTTCCAATAGCAACGACCAAAGCATGCGTGGTTTGGCACCATCACAATTTTTCTATTACCTTAAAAACCCTTCCTGTACGAGGAGATGCTCACTCAGCAAAACCCAGTACAATACAGTAAAACCCCGCGTATAAGAACCTGAGTTTTAAGAATCTCTTAGGCTAAAATGTTCATTTTAAGCCCCCTCCACATAAGAACCTATTAAACCTATTCGGAGAAAATTGGTCAAAATTTCTAACTGCCGTGTATCTAGTTTTTTGACAACAGTTCTCGGCTGCCGGGTATCTTCAAGATCATTGGTCAACATTAGAGCATACGAGCAGTTGGGGAATATTATGATTGACAAAGGGAAGTTTACTGAACTCATACTTACATTTCATATTATACGTTCCTCTTATTCTTCCTATTCATCGCCAGTGAACTTTCTTGAAATACAAAGAATATTTCCCTGTTCTTGCCGCAAGGAGACGTAGCCACATGTGTGTAGCTTTTCCAAACCCGACGAAATTCTTCGCGCATGCTCAGACGTTTGACAGCGGTGTGACGCTAACCCGGGGTTAAATTTTAACGCGGGTTTCTTTATCTTTTTAGCGGAGCTCCACGCGCGCGTGGGCGGAGCACCATTGCTATGTAAATCTACCCATCCTAGAAAATTTGGTAATCACGTGACCGTACACCGACCGCCGACTGCCGACCGCCGACCGACCGTCCGTCCGCACCACAGGAAAACCAATGTTTACTCTCACATTTTAGCCAGTTTGGGAGCCCAAGAGAAAACTACTTTCACATCAATGTTGTGATCAATTGACAGCTGTCAAAACAGGGCATCCGCTGACCAGTATCACCTGACCGTAGCGCGGGCTCAAGTGTCGACCCATCGAGGTCGAGTATTTTTTGAAGTTATCCGCTGACAAATTACCAGTTTGGAATGATCGCAGGCTCAAGTTTATTTTTTCCAAGGATTCATATCAAATATGTTGTGTTTATGTCACTATGGCCCCGCACTATTAGACTTTTGATTTCAAACTGACTTCGGAAATGAAAATTCAGCCAGTTTTTTTAAAAGTACAGGCGGGGAAGACCTTATCTTACCATGGTCACAGCCTCCTCCTCAGGCGCTTCGGTTTTTGCACGGCAGAGGCGAGCGCGAAACGAGTGACTGGCGATGAACCGCAAGGAACCATGGGAAGGGTACAGACGGCAGGCGAACCTTCCCGCCTTCCTTTGCGCGCACATTTTCATCAAAAGAGAGACGTCTGGGTACGAGGCAGCCATGGTCACGCGTTGGTCACGATCTACGTCCAATTTTTATACTCTGATTGGTCAAAATTTGACAGGTGAGTTCATGCGAAAAAATTATATGCAGCATCTTGAAAATGGTTTACTTTGACAGCTGAAGCTGAAGAGTTTTGTGTCAACGTGTCATGTTTTTAACTGTTTTTTTCTTCTGGATGTACAAAATGAAATACAGCTGCTATCAAGAGTCTTCTGTTATTCATAGCTGATTTGTTTACTGGGTTTTTGGTTGAGGAACGCGTCGCTTGTCAAAATTTGGTAATTCGATTTCGGATGGCATCGTTTTCGTTTTTCACATTGCTTAATGCGTTTGAGGGGTTAAAAGTCTCAAGCAACTGTGGCCTTCCTTGATAGCTTTCATGAACTGAATCTCGAATGGTAAGCCTGAGTAACTATTGTATTTGATGATTGTTTTTGTTATATCTAATTTCATGAAGTCTTGCACATTCACGCTGTCAGTTTATGCGGCAAGTTTATGCACGTTTGTAGCCGTAGTTTGAGTCAATGATCTGAACTAGTATCAGGTTTGAACGGTTTGATATAAGCTTACAGAACTTTAAAAAGCCTTCAGATATATTTGCTCACCGCAGATAGAAAGAAAACGTTCCGAAGAATATTTAGTTATAAATTTGGCTGTAGAAAGAAAACTTTGAGCGATTTTCTTGCTTCGAGGAGTTCACCTTGGAAAACAGTAAACACCCGCGCCGGGAAGCCGGCTTATAAAGCTTCACGCCGAGACTCAGGATTTTTAGAGACACTTTAATACTTGTCTTCATGAATGAAAATTGTTATCTCTGTAAATGTTTCACCGAATTATATTTCTTTTTTTGATTGTTAGTAGTCTCTCTTGCAATTTTAATCGCTAGTCTGTGCCGTTTGTTTTCATCGTTCATGAACATCCGGCGTTGCTAAAACGAGGGTAAGGGTAACACAAAGGGTAAGGGTAAGGGTGGGGGTAAGGGTAAGGGTAAGGGCGGGGATGAGGGTAAGGGTAAGGGTGACTGTTAAGAAGGCATATTGTCATTAATTCCCTGTCATTAAGCATCATCTGGCATATTATTTGAAAACGGTGCTCTTTAAAATGAAAGGCTGGTCCAGGGCTGTTCTAATTTCAAGGTTTGGCTAGCTTTCGCGTTTCTGTTGCAGTCAAGTATTTCCAACAACGTGACCGCAAATTAATTTTTTGCTCTTGAAAGGCTTGAATAAAGGCATGGATTAAAAGTCTTCGATCGTTCTCTGTACACTCGGGACTGTTTATATGGGGATGTGGGACCCTGGGTTGGCGAGGGGATCCGCAAAAGGGTTAAAAAGCAAACCACCTTTTCATGCAATCTTCGAACGTCCACAATCCCTCATGTTACAAAACATATGCCGACAATCTTTCAGATATGTTACATTTGGAGACGAGGAAACTGTACATCTGACACTCAGTTTCCCTTAAAAAAGGCAAGTGTATGGTCTTCAAACCGCGCCAAGTTCAAGACGTACGAATTGTAAAATTCAAAGAAATATAAAGTATAAAGAAGACAATTTTTGGGGGGAGAAATTTTGGATGAAAATCTAAATTGGAATTCCCACAACAATTCTCACCCTTACCCTTACCCTTACCCTCATCCCCGCCCTTACCCTTACCCTCACCCTCCACCCTTACCCTTACCCTTGGTGTTACCCTTACCCTCGTTTTAGCAACGCCGCATGAACATCGCTTGCAGGAGTACTCAAAAATGTCGCGCGTATCAAACGCTTTATAAGATTACACATCGTCATAACTGAAACCATTAAATAACAAAAAAGATAATAATAAATTCGCTATTATGTTGAAGCTTAACTCTATTAAAGTTCATTCAAACACTCGACCACACTGACAGCTCGCACTATAGAAACGAGAACCGGCTGGCCATATGGGTGATTTTGGAAATTTTTGAACGGTTTCGCTTTACAATTGATCGTCCTGAATATTGACTGAGTGCAATTTGTCTTGAAAAATTGTGAAATACTGCATTCTGTCCGAGGTCTGTATGATAAGGGACCGGTCATTATTTATCACCTGGGGGAGGGTCGGAGGATTTTGGGGGGGATCACTTGATTTTTAGGAGAACAGAGGGGGAGATCAGTCGTAACTGAGAGCCCAAAAGGGGGGGATCACTGAAAATTTTGGAAGGATTCAGAGGGGGGACCACTCAAATCTGCTTGAACAATGCCAGTTTGAAAGCATACAACATAAATGTGCCCATTCTGCTGGGAGATGATGGCATTTGCAATCTCAATTTGTTCTATTAACACAACTTTATTTAAAAAAACGGAAGTCTGTCACACTGGCGAATTTGTGCATTTCAATTTATATCGAGAAAGCTTTGTTTTAACGCTTTTATATTTTTCCTTTTATAACGTGCTCATGACTTAGCTAATATTCATCTTTAAACATGACAGGTGAATTCTAAATTGTGAACTATATAAACTTCTGATAACTGAAACGGACTGCTATTTGGCACTCTAAAAAAAGGAACTTTGCAGTTTCAAGCACTGATTGCAGTTTCAAGCACTTTGCAGTTTTAAGCAAGATTGCTTGTATGTCAACTGA
Source organism: Porites lutea (assembly GCF_958299795.1). Taxonomy (NCBI): domain Eukaryota; kingdom Metazoa; phylum Cnidaria; class Anthozoa; order Scleractinia; family Poritidae; genus Porites; species Porites lutea. The sequence continues at coordinate 2,222,195 of NC_133210.1, forward strand.
ATTCAGATGTCTGGATCCAGACTAGAAAAAGACACGGATCAAGAAACACTTTTAAAAAAAGACTGCGCGATAACGGCTTTATTATGCTGTAAGTACATTATAGTTAGAAATACTACCTGTATGTGAACGTTTAAAACACTAAATATACACGTCGAAAGGTGAATATGGGTACAAAGACATGGGGGGGGGGGGGGGATCACGAAAGTTATATATAGTTATGAGGGGGGATCACTTCAATAAAACAACATTTAAAGGGGGGATCGGCTAAATTTCATCGTGTTTAGCCCAAAATCCTCCGACCCCCCCCAGGCGATAAATAATGACCGGTCCCTAAATAGTACTGTTTCACCTCAAATGTGATGTATAAAAATTATAAAAGGTTGGTTTAAACACCCCCAGATTTGTTGGCAAGAATTTGTAAAGTAAACCTGTCGAACGCAAAAAAATTCGGCGTGATTTGTTTTCCAAGAATTTGTTTTCGAGGCCTAATCTACTGTGATCTTGAATGTGATCGAAGATGTTTGCTATTTTTTGGGTGTACATATAACGTTATCAATTCGATGTAAGATGTTTCACTCTAAAATAACTTAGCCTTTCCCTCAAAAGTCACATGAATGTGCCCTTAAGTTAAATGATTTGTGGATTAAAAGTTTATTTTTTGATTTAAATTATAAATTTATTAATTGGAGCTTCGCTTTTAGCCCTGGCTAAATCTATATATTATCAAATGCACCTTCTCGGATAATTTTCTCTGTTCTTTTTAGAGTATCCAACCATCAAATTCAATTCTCCTGTCAAATTGTAGGTAAAGAGAATAACTGAATTTGCTATTTAAGCTCTCATATCTGAGTTCAAATTTCGTACTAACTCAGGGTTATCTTAACCCAGCTTTGAACAATCCTTCTGATGGCTAGCCTGCGTCGAAACGGGTAGCCGACAGGGAGGAAGGGAAAAGGGGAGGGGGTCTGGGGAAAGAGAGAGGGCTTTTCTCCCTCCCCCCTCCCCCTCCCCTTTTTGCACCTGCCACGCAGGCTACCCATGTTCAAGCTAGCCTGCGTAGCAAGCGTTTCTGTGCGGTTTAGGAGGAAAGAACGAGGAACGGTCAAAGACCGCGCGAAAAATGGCGCAAGTAAAAGAGCGGGGAGGGGGTGGGGAAGACAGGAAGGAAACGCTTGCAGATAAACCCCTCGGTTTTGAAAACCGCCCACTTGGCCTGTCATGCCTGACGGTTCACGCACCGACATTTGACGCTGTCATCAGCTGTTCCTTCTTTCCCTTCCCCCTCTTTCATTTTTTGGTTCTCGTTTAATTTCTCGCTTGCTACGCAGGCTACCCATGGCCAAGCGCACAACTTGAGTTTCATTTGCATGAGGATAGAGAGGAGAAGAATGACGTCATGTTACCATGGTAGCACTATTTTTGGAGGACAACAAAACCAACGACGACGGCGACGGCAAGGAGAACAGCAAAAAAAAAAAAAACTGCCTTGCTACACGGCAGTAGCTCGACTTGGTTTCATACGCCGCGCTACTGCCGTGCCGAACTCAATTCATAAATTATAAATACATTAGAATACATTTAAAAGTTTGGTTAACCGTTTCTTTATTTTTGTGTTTTGTTTTCAGCAACAGCCGTTCTATTCGACTGAATTAAATTCTACGTCTAAAACCAAGTAGTGCTGCAGTCGAGCTACAGTCGAGCCACAGTCGAGCCAGCTTAACACGGCAGTAGCAAGATGTTTGAAACAGCCCTTACAGTGTGTTTCATACAGCGTTAGCGCCCGATTTGGGCGAGCGAACCCGTTTGTTAATTGTTTCAAAAACGAATGTGTTAGGAGGTGGCACTATCACTGATGGTCAGTTTCTTCTCCATAAAACGGCATAAAATATTAGTCACACAGTTTTTTTAAGTTTGATCCTTACGGCGTCACCGCCCCTTTCGGTTGTTCCAAACTCGTTTAATTAGTGACCACACTAAACGATGGTTCTCGTCCCATTGGAAAGTAAGAAAAGCAAAAAGAGAAAGTTCAATCCACAAAATGAATCGAACGCTTGCAGCTGATCGGTAGCTTTCACTAAATATGGCCGATTAGGAAAGACCATTATGATAACAAGTTTAACCAGCAAAGTGAAACAATATACAGTCAATTGCTCATCGACGTAAAATAAAAGTACACTACATTATCTTTCATTCCCAATTTAATTGTCACGTTTATCTCTTTGTTTTAGTGATATAATTAAATAATAGTATTGATTGCATTATTGCTAGTAGCAATGATGGTAATGATTGTGATCGTCGATTACAGCAAATTTCATTGGGTTTTTATTGCTCCTTTTTACGGTTTTATAGCTCCTATAGTTGTAACAACTCTAAGTACCTTTTCTTTGGCCACAATAGAATCTCCTGGATCACCAGCAATTCTATTTTACCCCTATGAGAGTATATTTGTGTGTCAGTCAGTTTGTTAATTGTTTAAAAACCAAATGTGTTAGTAGGTGGCACTTTCACCGATGATCAGTTTCTTCTCCATAAGACGGCAAAGACTTACACATCTAAAATAATTAGTTACTCATTTTAAGTGTGATCCTTACAGCGTTAGCACCCCTTTTAGTCGCCAAACTCGTTTGATTCGTGACCACAATAAACGACAGCTTTCAACGCATTAGAAAGCGACAAAAGAGAAAGGCGAATGCGGAAAATGAATGAAAATGAATGCCTTTAAGAGGAAAATAAAACAAACACTTTTTGAGATCCTAGTTTCACAAGACTGTTATATTGATCTCCCAGAAATCGTTCAAAAAGTTAAGCTGAATTTATTCTCCTCTTAGGTGATATGTAATCATTAATATCGTTTAGTTTATCAGTAGTCTCTTGTCATAACTGTTGTCATTTATTATTAGTAATACCATTAGTTTATCAGTAGTCTCTAGTCATTGTTGTCAGTTTTAGTTTCTTTAGTTCTCTTGTTACTTTTAGCTGTATTTAGTTGTATTTATTTCCTGTAAACATGACCCGCCTAGATTAGCTTAGCTACCCGCGGGCATGTTATTGTACTCTTACTTTAAAACACAATGAAATAAAATGTATGTATGTATGTATGATCGTTAGATTTTAATAAATACGGTGATTGAAGAAACGAAAAAAAGTGCGAATTAGGTCCTCGAAAATTGTTAACGTTCGTTCAAAAAGAGGGGCCGGTTAAACTTGTTTAATTCGTGACCAAATGTTTTTTGAAAACAAGATTCTGCGTTCATAATATATGAATGCAGTACATGTTGGACGTGATACAATGCAAAAGACCCTACTAGTACAGATTCCCATGCCTATATATTCCTGATGTTGTCATCCTCAAGGGTGAAACTTGTTTTAATTGGTGATTAGATTAAACATGTTTCGTGAGCCTAAGTCTGCTTCCATACTATATGAATACACTAGATCGTGTTCACTGTCACGCAACAAACAAATAAATTGGAAACCGCCCAGTGGAAGAAGCCAAGAAAACGAAATGTTATAAAAGACTAATATGTAAACAATTTGTCCCAGTCTCAGGTCTTTGTGGCCCACAGTTTCTGAGTTATTTGCCGAAACGTTTCACGCATCTTTCTAGAGCTTTGTATGGAGACGCCATATTGGTGTACCGTTTTGGTGCACCAATATGGCCGCCGGAAATCAAGAAAAACATCTGGAGTTCACTTTTTCTATAAAAGTTGTTTCTTTTCATTCGAGAACTAGCATACGTGCGCATAAACATATCTTCTAATAGTTGGAACGGTTATACTGCTGAAAATCAAGAGGAGAGACTTTTTTCAACGAGACAGCATTCCTATTTTGCCTTTTGGTGTCACGCACTGTGAAAACTCGGAAGTTCAAATTGCTGTATTTTCGAAATGAAACGTGCTACGGGAATTGAAACTTGTACAAAGATTTACTTTTTGTTTATCTTCAACCCGGTGTAAATAACAATTCGTAAAACTTCGCTATTTCGACTTTACAATTTGATGACGTCACTGTGATCTATACATGATACATGTTACGTGCGATAAAGTACGAAGGACTTTATTGCAGATCCCCAGTTCCCAATATGATATCCCCTTCTAGAGTGAGACTTCTTCAAAAAGAGATCAGATTACTCTGTTTCGTTAACAGATTTCTGCGTTCATGTTATATGAATGCAGCGCAAGTTGCTTATAATAAAGTGTAAACGATCGTATTTCAAGTTCCAAGGACTAACTTAAGTTTTGCGTAAAGTTCCGTTTAATTTAGCATAGTTCTACGTATAGTTCTCCCCCACTAGCCATCTTAAGTTTTTTTTCTCTAATGGTAAAATGAATAATAAAACATAAAGAGGTACATTACCAAAACCATTAATTTGTCGGCGCTTTCTCTTCATATCTGGAGGTGAAGTGGCTTCCATAGCAGGGGAGATTGATAACTTGTTACTGTATACAAAGAATGAATTAAAGTTTCGATTACAAACAGTTGTGTTACGATTGTTACAATATCTCCTTGCTGCCGAGTTCACTATGCACAAACGTGTGAATCTATGAAAATATCATTTTAACGAAAAATTATATAAAGGCGCTTAATTCAGTTGCTTTATTTTGGATTTCGTTTACAAAGCACGAAAGCACATTGTCAAACATTTTACAACCGTTATTTATTCATTTGAAAAAAAGTATAGAAAATAAATAATCTTAGACTGAATGAAATAAATTAATCTATCCTTTAAATGCAGGGCTCCAGTGAATGTAATTTTACCGCATGTGTAAGCGGTGAAGTGTAATCGTTTCTGAATCAGTAATTTTTGATTGACACTTGACCAATATGTTACTCAGGTTATGTTCCATAGATTTTTTTGTAGAAACTTGTTTATGAAAACAACAACAACAACAACAACAACAACAACAGACTTACCGAGTCAGCTTACTCTTGGTTAGACTAATCCTAAAAGAAAATTTATTAACAAGTTTCAGTAAGTTTCAGCAACGCATTGCAGTGACTTTGTAAGGCAAGTTTCTCCCCTTTACCTTTTCTGTGTAAGACCTTTGCTCAATTCTTCAGTTCTTCTTTAAAGGGTTTCGCGGTTTTATAGGCAAAACGCAGCAAATTTGGTAAATATTAGTAGACAAGACAAACTGAAAACAGTTTCGCTGAATGGTAAACTGAAAGTGGTTCGATTAAAACGGTAACACATTTTTGGTTGTCGAGCGCGAAAGCCATGATGTCAAATCTTATTGGTAGTTCATTGGTAATCAATTGGTTAACTTGAGACAATGGCGTGGAATGATTACAAGCATGGCGCAACGATCAAGAGATGACAAACATTCTGGAGTGTCGAATCAGTAATCTTGAGAATCATTAATTATGATAATCAAAAGCATGGACTACAAAAAAATGCGAAAACCACAAACACCTTTTTTTTAAAGCAGGAATATTTTACTATTTTTTAAAATAAGCCACCTCAGATTTGCTAAAAGCTCCTTTTTCATGGCACTTACGTTTATAAATTGTTTATTTTTTCCTTTACACCACTTCATGCATGACGAATTTTGTTGTGAGCATTGTTTAGGTTTTGACAGAGCAGGTCGAAAGGACGTTTTCACGTGGAAATTGATTCTAATAAATTCAGTCATAATCCTTTTGTTTGCTTAGTTCCCAACTACACAAATAGCTTTTCAAACTCTTTGTGTGAGTAGTTTAACATGTTAACGTCTTCGAGCAATCGTCAGGTGATTTGTGCCGGAGTGCTGACAATGCGCCAAAGCTTCAGTTCAAGGAGCAACATATGTGACAGTTTTACTCCTTAATTTCGAACATATAGTTGGAGGCAGAATTTCAAACCGAGAAATGAAGGCAAGAACTGCACGAATTTGTATTTGTTAAAATTCATAGCGTGGGTTGACCCTCATAGCCAATTTTGCTACAAAGCTACAAAAACATTGCCGTGTTTCAAAAACAAAAAAAATTGTTCTTTTGCGGCTAAAAAAGACCAAACTATGTCCCTGTAGTAATTGTTTAAAGTATAATGGGCTAACCTGGTTGTGCTGGCATTTTCATGCGATATAAGGATATTAAAGAATGTTTTCTTTGGGGAATCGGGAGTACTGGTTTGCTAATGAATTCAGAGCTGAAGTTGCTCCAGTGGTTTAAAGGCCGATTAACGCTTAACCCAGGGTTAAATTTAACCCGGGTTTCTCTTCCTTTTGTTCAAAAGCATTTTCTCGGATAATTTTTTCTGTTATTCTTTAGACTGCAAAACAGGCGGCTTTTTTTTCCCAAAATCAGTAAAAAAAAGGTAAAGTGTGGTGTAAAAGTCTTACACGCGCGAAATACAGATTGTTTTGCAAGTAGTTATTCCTAAGAGCATTTCATCATCAACTTGTTGAAAAAAACAATTAAACTAAATTTACTTTTCAAGCTTTTATATCTGAATTCAAATTTTGCTCTTAACCTGGGTTATTTTAACAGTTATTTTTAGTCATACACACTGGTGTGAGGGGTCAGGGTTGAAATAATGATGTCATTCCACGTCTTATTTCGAAGGATTGAGGAGCTTTTAAACATGACTTGGTTCGGAACTCGCACCTCTGTACCTTTATGTAACAATATTTGATGATTTACTGTATCAAATGCTTTTGAGAAATCTAAGAAGAGGCCACAAGATATAAGGTTACTGTCAATAGAGGCCTTCAGATTATCAGTGATCTCCATAATCGCTTGCTCAGTAGAATGTGTATTGCGGAGGGCAGCTTTCAAGTAGTTGGTTAGTTGCATTTTCAAAAACTACTGCTGAATGTGACAAAAGCAATAAAAAGTTAGCGTAGAATAGTTTTCTACGTCGTCTTCCCCTGGATTCTTTTTAAAATGGTTTCCATGTGAAAACGTTTAAAAGAAAAACTATAATACTGAAAAACTTTGCGAATCGCGGAAGGCATTGCTCATAGACTTACTCGCTCATTGCTGTCGTTATTATCGCAGAGAAAGCGAAACAGAAAAAACAGAGAGATGAAAGAGAAGACTTGAAAGAAGAAGTGGAGGAAGGAGAGGAAGAAGTGGAAGAAGAAAAAGAAAAGGAAGAAAAGGAAGAAGCGAAAGAAAAGGAGGAAGAGGAAGGAAAAGAAGAAGAGGAAGAAAAGAGGAAAGAAGAGGAGAAAAAAGAACAGAAAGAAGAAAAGAAGGGAAAGGAGGAATGCAAGGAAAAGGGCAAGAAAAAAAGAAAAGGAAAAGAAGAGAAGAAAGAGCAGGTGAATACTGGCAGTTATCGAAGCGAGGGGTCCCACCCGAACCTTGCACGGGGCAGAGGGTGAAAAGACCTTCCCGCTTCGAAAACTGATAGGCGCTTTGCATGACTGTCATCACGTGTTCAACTTTCGGTGAACACGAAAACAGTTTGCTTTTGAAAAATTTTGTTGGCACAAGCTGAAAGAGCATATTAAAATTAGGTAACCAGAGAATTTTCAGCCGTACATCTCAAAAGTAGCGATTGCAACAGCAACCGAAAGTTAAAAGCATTTGTATGAGGAAATCAACTTTGGCACCCAGTCACGCTTGCTTGTATTTCCATACAATTCCTTGTAAAATCTAAAATTTTTAAACTGTCGATAACTCTTTCCCTTAGTTTAAGGGCTCAAATTGCCTGTTATGATGAATTAAAAGGAGATTTGAGCTCTGTAATGTTTAAGGAAATACTTCATGAAAGTTCTGAAAATTTCGAAATTAGAAGGATTTGTATGGTAAACCATGCAAGCGTGACTGGATGGCAAAAGTTGTTTTTCTCATACAAATGTTTCCAACTTCCGGCAACCGTTGCAGTCGCTAGATATACGGCTGAAAATTCTTAGGTCACCTAACTTTAATGATCTTTAATATGCTCTTTCACCTCGTGCTAACAAAATTGAACTGTTTTCACGTTTACCGAAAATTGATCACTTGATCAAGTCTTGCAAAGAGCCTATTCACTGAGCACAGGGCGCGGAGGAGTTATTTGTGGCCCGTGATTATTCAGGGGCACCCAACGGCAATTTTCGGGAAAATATCTGTTCGGAAGACGATTTGAGATCTAGAATTTTCGGAGCATTTGTTGTAAAATTTCTTGCTTGCCTGCCTCTCCTAGGATTTTCGAACATCTACAAACTGGTATAATTACCCATTTTTAACGGATTTTGACCCTAAAAAAGGCCACCTAGAAGTTTCGGGAGCCTTTTCCTGGCTGAAATTTTCGAGAAGTTAAGTTTTTATCCCTATAATTTTCGGATCACTAGACTTTCAGCTAGGAAATCCGAAGAGATAAAAAGTTTTTAGGGCATAAAAATAGGCCTATATCTACCGTTTGAATACTAAAATGCGTTCAACAATGCTATGTTAAGTGGTCTTGAACTATATCCTCGTTGGGTGCCCCTGATTGTTGATTGTAGTTAAATTTTACGGTTAATACCGCGCATCGCCTTTGTTTTTGTACTGTAGAATCGAGCAAGCCGTCATAAACCAGTGCTCCGGAAAACCGCTGAAGGCAATGACTGCGGACGAATAACAGCGACTAACATATAATGAAGAGAGACAAGCTTGTCTCTTTTTCTTCTTGGCACTTCGTGCCTCGCTCGGAAAGCTTCGTTTCCGAATTCGTCGCCCATCAGATGTCCGAAGTTTGCTTTCGTTTAATATTTTACCAGATTTGTAACACGATCTCATGACGGTTTGATAGGTCCAGTTTATAGTCGATTCTACAGTAAATAGCGGCGACTCGTGCGATCGGCTGTAAAATTCTCCCTTCGCTTGCCATCACAAATAACCACTTTGCGCCCTGTGCTTCATGTCCAGTAAAGTGTGTAATGAACTTTGATGATTTCAGAATTAATAATACAAACATGCAAAAATTTCAGCACGCTCATTGGCCGAGAGCACGTCAGTGATTCCCAAACAGTGCAGAAAGTTGAAATTTTTTCAGTGCAAAAAGTCGAAATTGAGAGCAGAAAGTGGAATTAATTGATTGCCAGCCTCAGGCGAGTTAAGGGTCTTTCAGGAGGATAATCGACAAACAGACGTAAATCACAAGTCATGTAACCATAGAGCAATTCTGATCAGAGATTCATTAATGATAAATCCCAATCCCAGCTCCTGCCCGAAATCCCTTTCCCCACCTTTCCCTCCCCTTTCGACACCTGCCACGCAGGACAATAGTAGCTAGAGTAACTATTGGTTCCTCTAATTGCTGGTTTGCACGTGACTTCAAGGCGGCCATGTTGGTCGTCAAGAACAAAAGCATTTCTCTCCTCTGGGAACTAAACTCTATTTTCATGTAAATTCTTCAAGAAAAAAATTCTATTGTAGACCACCAACATGGCCGCCTTGTTACGTGGTTGCAAATCAAGAAAATATAGTAAAATAACTCTTCATAGAGATATTTATTAGTGAGTCCAGTACACAGCATACGAATAGTATGGTAACCTTTTATGTAGATTCTCTATTAAATAGTTTTATATTGAGATATAGTTTCTCTTGTATATACAGTGAAGTATATATATAGCAACTACGCTATAGTTCTTTTAGTAAACAACACTGATATTTGTTGGTATTTACCAAGTCAGTGAATGCAAAGATAATAAATAAATAAATATATAATGATATATCCCTGTCATATTTTTTCCTTCTCACGATTCAGTTTTTTTGGCTTGATTGTTCTCCGGTTTCAACTTGGAAAGTAATCTTGCTGCCGTTCCGATAACCGAAGTGTCGTGGTTTCTTTGAATTCTAAAGCCACCTACTTAAGGCTATCTTCATCGTTAATATGGTATATACCAAAACATCCATTTACCTCAATGTTGGTAAACGTAGCGGATATTTACCTCAAATTGTTAAATATAGCGACTCTAGTATAGAGTATAGTAAATCTTGACCTTATTTTGTAGTACAGTTATAATTGATATAGCGACCTAATAGGTTATATCTTTCTCAGTAGTATTTAAACTATTGTATGGTTGCTCTGGTAATGTAGTATAGCGACTCGGTTTAGAGTACAGTCACTAATAGTTACTTCTTGTAGTGAGTTTGTTAGCGTCCGGCAAGAATAAAAAACTATTAAGCAAATTTAGGTGAAGTTGTTGAGGTGTCACTAACGAAATTTTTGCAACAGCACGATCCTAACCGTGCAGATGCTAGCGTGAACAAAACCACTTGAACGGAATAAATCTATTAACTAGTGATATCCACCTTTTGAACGTGTGAACCTTGATCCGTTAGTATGTTTATCATGAAGGGCTAGGATTGATAAAGTTTTATGTATGACTTAGAGAGAAACAGGTTTTCTATGTTGTGCATTTGTTTTTTAAAGAAACGGGTCTCTCAAGATCCAACGAAGCTTGATCAAGACTTCACTGCACCACTATCCTTTCAATTGACAAACGTTAAGACATTTTAAACATTTTAAGTTGCTATCATACAATACATAGGCTGCTAGAGCTACCTCACGATTGTCAACGGCGGGCATGACATTAAAGAATGAAACCCAAGATTCTTCTGTGCTCGTTAGCCTTCTCCAGTATCGTATCGATCGTAAAGGCTTATCCACTTGGCCGAATAAAAAAGGACCGCCAGCAGTCTATGCAAGAGTCCACTTTCAATTTTTCAAACATTCTTTATTCTATTTTTCTACGAATCCGTCGATGTCGTTTGAGATCACGTTTCCTCGGCTGCATTACTGATGGTCGCGTAGCAACATCTTTCCCGGCCAAGGTTCCTTCCACATCTTCGTCCAGGATCACGCCATCTTTGATATATTCCTTTAAAAAAAGAGCAAATTTAAATCATTTATAATTGCTTCATTTATTGTCTATTCTCTGATGACCAACAATCGTTCATGAAAGATCTGCCCGAGTTTCGATCCCTGATTTATTAACCAGTTATGTCCTCTAATCAACTCGCAGATTTTGCACACTGGTCTGTGTGAATAGTCCAGTTTCGAGTTTGCTATGACCGCTGAATTAAAGGTGGCTCGATACAGTTTTTCAAGGCCAATACCTCCCAAGTTTGAGCCCAAACTACGTCGCCATAAACAAAGTTTTGGAAAAATTGCCCCTACAGTTGTATTAGATAAAGATGAAAATCTTTTATGATCAGGGTTGCAATGACATCGGAGTTGTTATAGCAACGAAATGACGCTATTACCTATTTTACTTACAGAAGTATTTCTCGGCACTGAGAACTGTTCTTCCAAAATTATTCACGGGAGCTTTTTCCTCCAATAGCCGCCTCGATGTTCTTGAAGTTTAAGCGAAATCTGTAAGAGCGTTATCGAGATATTTTGGCATCAAGATTTTGTGGTTAGAAATACGGTAAAAAATGGATAATCTTGATGTTCGGCTGTCATCTGTAGAAAATGAAGCGCTTTTGACATGCAATTTCACCTGATAGTAGTTTCAATCTTTTTTAAAAAGTGTGTGAAAGACCGTGGAGATAGCTCCAGCCGATTGCTAGAAAGAAGGATTTGATTAATATGTATCGAGGCGCTTTTGTTAGCGGTTTTTGAACATTTTGGTCTACTTTAACAAATTAGCGAATAATTTTTAACCCACTCGACAGATTTTTTAAAAAAAATAAGATTCTTGAGATTAACCTTCCTTTTATATGACCCTTTAGTTTCAAGATTATTGATATATTGTAAGGCAGTAAAATAAGGGCTACAATTCGCTAATATTTTGGCAGAAATTTTGTGTTTACAAATGTGAGCCTCTCATTATTCAGGGTATTGTCTCCAAGTTTCATATTTTCGCGCATTACAATAGCTAGCATATTTGCATATGTCGAATGCATTGTTAGTTGCTGTTGTTCACGTGAAAATGAAACTTGGAGACAATAACTTGAATAATGAGAGGCTTTCACTTGTAATAACGAAACTTCCGATGAAAAAGTAACGAGTTGTAGCCCTTATTTTACTGCCTTGCAATGTATCAATAATCTTGAAACTAAAAGGTCATATAAAAGAAAGGTTAATCTCAAGAATCTTAAATTTAAAAAAAAATCGATCGAGCGGTTTAAAAATTATTCGCTAATTTTTTAAAGAAGACCAAAATGTTTACAAAACCGCTAACAAGAGCGCTTCGATACATACTAATAAAACCCTTCTTTCTAGCAATCGGCTGGAGCTATCTCCATGATCCTTCACACACGTTTTTAAAAAGATTGAAACTACTATTAGGTGAAATTGCATGTCAAAAGCGCTTCATTTTCTACAGATAATGGCGAAACAACAATATTGTCCATTTTTTACTGTGTTTCTAATCATAAAAACATCATCCCAAAATATCTCGATAACGCTCTTACAGATTTCGCTTAAACTTCACGAACATCGAGGCTGCTATTGGAGGAAAAAGCTCCCGTGAACGATCTTGGAAGAACAGTTCTCAGTGCCGAGATACACTGCTGCAAGTAAAATAGGTAATAGCGTCATTTCGTAGCTATGACAACTCCGATGCCGTTGCAACCCTGATCATAACATATTTTCATCTTTATCTAATACAACTGTGGTGGCAATTTTTCCAAAACTTTGTTTATGGCGACGTAGTTTATGCTCAAATTTGGGAGGTATTGGCCCTGAAAAACTGTATCGAGCCACCTTAAAGAAGTGAAGAAGCATTTTTTACAGGCTTAGCCTCCATCTGAAGTAATATATTCACAAATTCCAACGAGAAAAAGACCTGTTCATTACTTTACGTCGAGGCTAACCCTGTATAAATGTGCCGTTAATGTTTGTATTCAGCGGCAATTTTTAATTCGAAACTGGACTATTCATCATTGTTTTATTTACTAATAAGGAGAATTTTGCATTTGATGTTTAGTAGTCACTGACTAACATAAACTTAACGTTGAAGAAGGAAGGACATTATCCAAGCAAATGAGATGCATGGTGGTCCAAAGTAGGTCTTTTAGAGTAATAGCTAAACTATTTGGTGGATAGTACCTACAATTGCAAAACTCAACAAAATGCGACTTTAACCGGCCAGGAAAGACAAGGATACGTTAAGTTAAAGGTATCTTAGCTTTGTTTTGTTATATTTTGACTTTTGGACTATTTTAGTTCATGAGAGTTTCGACGACTCATCCTATTTTGTCCATGTGAATATTAATATATTCATTGGACACATACTACGTTTGGGCCGCCTGTGATGTTACAACAGCAAAAGATACCACTCAAATAAAAGATTGTAACCCTAAGTTGCAGTCTCTGAGCTATAGTCACATTCTGTTCGAAAATATGGATCTCAATTACGTAGCGCACCTTCAGTCATACCCTCTATCTTTACTTATTTGTTCTCCTAATAAACAATCAAGAATTCAATTTCGAGTTCATCATTTTCCAGTTTTTGAGTCAGGGCTACCATTAATGTACAGGCCCTGATTGTTCAAACGATGGATAGCGCTATCCACCGGATAAGTATTAGGGACACCAATTGCACCATCCAGTTCGAATCCAGTGGATAGCTATTTATCCAGTTGATAGCGATATAATACATCTTTTGAACAACTGGGCCCAGATGTTACTAAGCAAGAGGATGGTAGACCTGTAAAGTCGCACCACTCGTCTGGGCCTTTCCCATGCGGGTGCATTGAACAAAATAAGGGTACTCTTAATTATGATATGTGAAAGTTACGTATATGGAACTGAACCTACTAAGAACATATTCAGCGTAGCTTAAGTCATTTACGTGCTGTGTTTTCTGCTGCTTCTGTGTTTACTTTCTGTTCTTGAGAAATAAAGTGTTGCCTCTCCAGTTTTTAATAATTCCCTCTCTTTAACAAGCACAAGCTCAAAATGGCTAAAAAAAAAAAAATACAAAAATAAGTAAATAAATAAACAAGGCCCCCATCCCCTAGGTAGCTTATTAAAGGGACTAAAATAATTCAGCTGAAATCTGACAACGGCAAAAAAAACCAAATGGCAAAAGCCAAACCGGCTGGCTACTTTCTAATCCAGTTAACTATCAGAAAAAGGCTTAAACTCGGGGTCTCCTGATTTCAAGTCCAACACTCTAAATGCTCGGTCAGGCTTCCTCCACTTTAAACGAACATTGTGATTCTTACCCTACCTTGTGCAATTTCCCGCTTTGAGTAAAAAATAGATTGTTGAGAGTGATAATTATAAAATAGAAAATGAATAACTTGTTATTATATCATGTTGTGATCCTTTCGTTAATTTGCTACTCTTCCCACGGGCTGCTCAACGCAGTTCGACGAATAGTCTCTCAATGAACGTAATAATTGTTATCATACCTTTATTATTCTGGCATGCTATCTTCTTTTTTCTTCTCACTTTCATCTGAAGATTCACGATTGCAAAAAAGTCCTGCTAAATCTTTGCGATCCACATATTTATGACACAAGCCCTTGTACAAGACCTGGTAATTTGCTCCTGACAGACCACTTTTCTCTTTCCACCTACACAACATGCAGTAACATTTGTCTGCGAGTTCTTTCCGTTATTTGCGTGGTTAAATCCTTGTATTTCTGCTTGATTGAATTGCAGGTGCCACGCAAGAGCATTCGGCACGATGTCTCAAGCTGCAAAACCCTTCCAAACTCATCGTCAGCAACCACGCTATCTTTTATATCTTTAAAAGGAAGATAATAAACAACAACCAATACAAACATTTATCATTTTTCTTTGGAACCTGCGTATTCTCCGTTTCGTCTAGGCGCAGCTCGAATCGTTCATGAAAGACCCTGTCACTAAAGTATAATTAGCTTAAAGTAAACGAATCACAGGCTGCATAAACGAAGCCCTTCCAAGTCAGGATATAACTTATAACACTAACCCTATTAAACAATACTAAAGCATGTCTACCCTGCATATGACGATTGCGCTAACATTTTCCATTCTTCCCAGACGGCTGTACGCACTAACCCCTTATTTTCAAAATGAGTTGTTAGGGAATAAGACAAGGTATGGATCAACATATGGATTTACAGATAAATTTCTATGTGTGTTATGAGGGTACCTTCTGTCTTCACCAGTTCTTTTTTTCTTATGGAGCTTCTTCTACGAAGGAAAGAACGAAGAGTGATAATCATTGTTTTTTAGGTCCCAGTGTTCAATTTTGTACCAATGAGTTCTTAAAAGAGCTATTTCAGTGATAGGTGCTTTATTATCGGCCTTTTAAAATCTGTTTCAATAATGACTTCGCATAATCTTAGAAGAATTGATTATCTTCTTTTACCAAAGAAAGGACAAGGATCCTGTGTTAAAGCGGTGCTTCCCCCCACAACATTCCACTCTATGAACATTCAACAACCCAGTTTCCATTGATACCGGCCGATGTTTGAAGTCAAAGAAATTTATGTGCATCCTAGTGAAAATATCGTAACCAAGCCTACAAGAGGAGCTTCTGTTAAATTTTTACGATTGCAATCGGAATAAATTAATACCTTAATAACAAAAACAAGAACTTACGCCCACGATCTAAGAAAAATTATCAACTGGTCTCTCGCTCAAATGAGTCGAGCATATCAATATTTATTTTGCTGAAGTCATGGTTTTTCTGGAATGTGATTATCTTGTACTAAGCTATTTAATGGAAACTGTTAAACCACAAATCTGCTCGTAACTCATCATCATAGAAAGGCCCGAAAAGGATCTTTGAAGATCTTTGACGATAATCAAATATCTTCGAGGATCTCAGTTGAGAGCAAGTTGAGGATCTTTGCAAGGATCTCCGAGGATTCTTAAGATCCTGGCAAAAAATGTTTAAGGATCCCTGTTAGAATCATTAGAAGCAGACTTATTAGCCTATTGAAAAGGGTATTTCAAGGGGAAAAAGTAAACGCCCCTCAGCCAATATCCAATACTCACCCGTATACTTTGATAGTGAGGCCAGTCTTTGAAAGCAACAGGATTACTAAGAATATGAGCAGTTAATGAAGCTGCCATTAAACTCGCGAACTTTTTCCAAGGATTTGGCTCAAATAATCCTCCATCTGAGTAGTTCGAGACGCCTTTAATTATAGTCCACGGAATATCCAGTTCTTGAGCCGCTGCATAAACACCTAAAAATAATTGTAAGGACAAGTGTGCTTTCTAGCAAAGATGTAGACTTACGAGAAGCGCAAGGAAAACGCAGATATGTGGCTAAATTGCTACCAGCATCGGTGGGTAGATTTAGGACAAGTCCTGGTTAAAGTTCAAGGAAAGTCAGGGTGAACATGACTTAGGCCCAGGCCAAACGTCGAACTTTCATGAGACGAACCAAACTCTAATTTGGGTCGACCTAAATGAAGTTAAGATCGCCTGTTGGCTTAGACGTCGAACTTCAGACGGATAGAACGTGTTGGACGATCCAAACTCATTCAGACGAACTTAACTGAGCCGACGTTGAACTTTTCATGAACTTAAGTCACTGACCCATGAAAAGTTCTCATGAAAAGTTCGACGTTTGGCCTAGGGCTGAACTAACAAGTTAGCTGAGGGCATTATATAATTACAGCAATTGCAATCTTCGAATGACTCGATTGTTCTCATGAAGTATGTAAATTTGGATTTGCATCCCTTCGTAAAGATAACATGGGCTGCACGTGGTTGACCCTTTGCGTACTCCATTCTATGCATGGTTTTTTGCATTACAATACTGGCCTTGTAGCCTTTAGATCCTATGAGAGCACCAAGTTGGCGTTTACCTCCAGTCTTACTGTTAACTTCTGTTATTACACCCTATCACACTTTGTGCTTAATCTTTCAAATCCTGGCACTTAACAGTCAGCCGGTCTTTTAAACCACTGACCATATAGTACCTAAGGGTTTGTACTAGATAAATAACGGTACATTTCGTCCACCTCCTGCTGTGTCATCAACCAACCATATTCGTTTAAAGTGGGACTCTATACATTCTGAACTGGTGATCTGAATCACAATCAGTTTGTTGACTAAGTACCAAGGAGTAGCTGACGAGTCATCTTATGTTGTATGCTCTTGACCCTGGTTCCCCCCCCCTCCTCGCCCCCTCCGCAGACAAATAGTCCAGGACCCAATTATTCAAACGCTGAATAGCGCTATCTAACAGATAAAGCACTATCTAGAGGATAGAGGGAAACCAATTGCGTTATCCACTAGATACAGATTTATTCAAAGGATGGCACTACCCACCTTATGAAACCTTTACAAACTCGATTGATTAAGGATGCCTGCTCAACTTTCTCTGCCCAGAAATGCATGTATGCATTTAATTCTAAAAACAGATTGTGCTCAATCCAAACAACACGAACGAGAAACTGTTAAGGCGTGTGACAGGCAGTCAGAAGCAGACTACCGAGATTTACAGTCACTGTCATTCTAATTTGATTTCAACTATTTTATGCACTTATACAGATACACCCCCTGATATACATGCAAACTTAAAACCTCAGTCTAATGAATTTGAGTAAGAACCATTTTCACACCCTGCCAATTGAGACTTCAAGCACTATTACTTAGGTAGCTGGAATTTTTTTTAACTTACCTTCGCCCTCCATTTCAATAACGTCGGCTTCTGAGAAGCGTTGGTTGAGTGCCTCACGCCGCGCACTGCTATCAACACTTTCTGGGCCACTCAGAAACACTCCTTGGTGCATCTCGACCTCAAATTCTTTTGGATTCTTCAGTGGGGCTTTCCAACCATGGGCAGCACTTAACATCAGTTTTGAAATATTGGCTTTCAATGGAACTCTTACACCACGTTCTGTAATGCCTTTGTCCGTGACTTTGGAGGAAGAATATGATATCAGCTTCACTGACACTACCACGTCCCCAAGTTTTACTTTTGCAAGGTCTAAGCCACCACAG
Organism: Porites lutea; assembly: GCF_958299795.1. Taxonomy (NCBI): domain Eukaryota; kingdom Metazoa; phylum Cnidaria; class Anthozoa; order Scleractinia; family Poritidae; genus Porites; species Porites lutea. The sequence continues at coordinate 2,239,995 of NC_133210.1, forward strand.
CAACCCACACTGAATACCGCTTTGGGCCCCAAGACTTCGACTGCTTTTATTACGACAACACAAGATCCTTGTGGAACGGTGGATCCTGTGTAACACTTCACCACAGCGATCTTTAGCATCATGTCATCGTTCCCAATTTTGCCTAGGTACACGTCTTGACGAAGCTCTCTGCAGTAACTTCTACAAAAGTCGCGATTGAAACACGAAATACAAGCTAGAAATTCCCAATCTTTCACCGTCAAAAGCAAAATGTCGATCGGCAATTGACGCTTATCCAGAAGTACTGATTTTCCCGGAAGATCCTCATTCCGTAGAAGAGTAACAGTTACCTCTGGTGGATTACTCGGAGTTTTCAGTGATTCAGTGACTATGGAGGAAAACAATATAATAAAAAAAGAAAATAATAATTAAGCTCCGTATTTTCTGTTTCCTGTCTCCAGCTTAACTAGGTAGCTGAACACAGTTTCTCTGACAGAATTGCGCGTGCCAAGAAATTTCACTGACGCAATTGTTTCCGTGCGCACAATAGACTGACGTGATCTGAAGAAAAATAAAAAGGTAATGAAAAGGTTTCGCCCCTAGAAATGCTTTTTCTCTCTACTGTTAACATCTTTATTATGAGAAGATACGCAGCCAATGGAATTTTCGAGAAAAAATCTGAGGAACAGCTGAGAAAATGGCCAGAAGATGACTGTTTATTCTGTTTCCGTCGGTCACTTTTGCCATATCACATGACCCAGCGCGCGCACAAGTGTTGAGCATGCGTACTTAGGGAAAAACGTGAGAGCACTTATTTTGTTGACTTTCATAGACAATGTAAAGAAACGAAGATATCTCAAAATTAGCATATAAAAATTTGACGAAATTTGGCAAAATTCTTGTCAATATCGCACTTGAATGGGTACCGTGTCGAAGGCATTTTGTGGAAACGACCGAAATTGAAATTGCTGAAAACAATGGTGCAATTGGATGCGGGTAAAACCATCGTGAATCTCGTGTTTAGAAAAGTTTAAATAGAAGGACTATCAACAACCAACACATCATTTGTTACAAACATGCAACGTGTCGTGAGTGATAAGACGCCTGAATATCCTGACAATGAAAACCATACCTTTAAAGTACGACTACCTGCCCCCTTACATCTGTCAGGGCATGGTTGGGAAGTGGCGCTCTATTCGCTCAGTATGCCTGTGACTAGTCATACACGTAATGCTCTATTGAGCACAAGTAAAAAACCCATACACGTTGATTTTTGTATCCACGAAGTAGGGAGCAGTTCATTTAGGACGTCAAGGGTTTATGACACCTCAGAGTTTATTGGAGGTCGGCAGCGGTCTGGACATGGTGAAAAATTTAAAACAGCATTACGATAGCAGTGTGCAAACAGGTATTCAAACACAGCTGGCTCAACATTATGGACAAGATGTCCAACGTGTCACCGCTCGTTAGGAAGGCCATGATTTTGTGGTGGGGAGAAAAGCCCTCCAGGATTTCAAGAATTGTGCTATCCGATTTTATATTGCCATTGATATGGCACTGAACTTGAAATGGGTTGACCAATTTAAACTTTTACTTACTCTACGAGAATAGTACCAAACGTTATAATGTTATCACCGGCACAGAATTTTATAGCAATAACAAAGATCTGATTCAAGTCAGTTCACACGACAGGCTTCAGTTTTCCTTGATGGTGGATTGGATGTTTTCTAATTTGGATTCCTGTTTTGAGGAAGCAGTTACTCGTCCCTGTATTCCCACTTGGTTCAGAGCCAAATTGTGGGAGAACAAAAAACAGATCTTTTAGCAGAAGCCCATTGTAATAGACAGCAACAAGATACCATTTATTATGAACCCAAACACATTCAATGGGTTCCTTGCCGATTCCAACACTGTATCGAAACGATTGAAACACAATTACGACGGAGAAAATGATGGTACTTTGGTAGAGTCTTGTTCAGACAGGTATAAATGTTCGCGTTCATCACAAGATTCCAAACATTCCACAACATGAGTTTCATACGCTATCAATCACCGATGACTGGTGGAATTATAACGCGTTACCACACACCGGCCATGCAGGGAAGAGGATTGAAAGAAGATGTGATTTCTGAAGTCGGGCCTATCACTATAGAATCCAGTCAAAAAGCCTTGTCCAAGGAACAAGACGGAAAATCTTTGTCAGAGGTAGGGACACATTTCAAACTACAAAACTATCTATCCTACTGAGATTTTACTTTCATGGTGTATTAGAGCAGCTGAAAACTAATTTTCATACAAATTTCCGCTTCAAAAAGGTTCTTGGTTTTGTAATAGAGTACGCTTGAATTTCTAAGCTTTTGCGTGAGGTGGCATTTACATGACGGCCAAGAGAGCTGTCATGTAGGTTAAAAAAAGTGACTTATTTCGGGGAATTTTGCTATCTAAATAGTTCAAGGATTCGAAAAAGTACTACTTTAATGTTTATGAGTTCCTCGAGGAATAAATTCACGCTTTTGTACCCAAACTCGGTAACAGATGTTTTTATTGGTTTCCGTCCGCCAAGTTTGGTGCCTATCCACGTGGGCACCAGCATGGCGTCTCCATACAAATCTCTTTGTGCCCAAACTCGGTAACAGATGTTTTTGTTGGTTTCCGTCTGCCAAGTTTGGTGCCCATCCAGGTGGGCACCAGCATGGCGTCTCCATACAAATCTCTATAAATTTGGGTAAAACATTTCTCCGGATATCTCGTATACGGAATATTCTTCTGACCTGAATCTTGGCTAGGAACTTGGTATATTTACCTCCTTTCATTTCCCAGATTCCAGACTTTATCTATTGAACGGTTTTGATTTTTATTTTGATCTATTTTGAATGGCGTGACACTGAAAACCAGCAATTGCAACACAGCTCGTGAAAAGAGAGGTGAAGCGAAAAGTGAAACGAATCTTCAAAGAAATGTTTTCGACATGAAACGAGTCGCTTAAGCACCCCGATTCCTTTTCTACCAAGACAATATGGTCGTGGCATCTCTAAACGCATAAAAAGGACAACAGTCAAGTTTATACATTGATGTAGTAAATATTCATTTAATGAAAGTGTGGGCTTCCTAGCTATAGCTATCAGTATCTCCTCTTCCTTAAGACATATCAGTTCAATCTTTGCAAAGTTGCTCTTTCCAGTGCTGTCAATGGATTTTCCCTAACTGGTCCATGTCCAAAATTTAAATAAAGAGACTGTGGAAGGGTCTATTGTCAAAGCTGGGCATTTAAAAACCTAGATCGGATCGGATCAACTGCTATTACTTAGTGATTGACAAAAGGTTACGGATACGGAGTTACAAGGGTTGTTCCGATCCACATTTTGTCTGTCAACGAACGTTGCAGCTTACCTTGTAAAGACCACGATTCATCATGCGACTCAGGGCGAGAGCTGGAAAGATTTAAACTCTGCAAAGAAAAAATTGTCATCCTTTTTTTAATGCTAGTTCGATATACCTAAAAGTGTACGTCCAGTGTGTGGTCTCTGTTCACTCCTTGCGCCGTCAGTAACGCGCGTGGTTATTTGCGTGTCTCGCGCGTTTCGCTCGACAGACCTAGAAAAAAGACAGACTGCTTGAAGTCTTACTGGGTGCCTATAGAATTTTTTTAAGGCTCTACACTTTGAATTGTTTACGATGTCGTTAACTGTTATTAGGGAGCTTTGGCAACGACGACGGCGACGGCAACGGCAACGACGACGCCACAATTAATAAATTAAAAGCGAATTAGCATTTTTAAAACTTTGTCGCTATAATTCCAACTCGCTTACAATGACAAATGGATGAATTTCCTTGCAGTTGAGTTCTGGAGACCGCACTCAGGTTAGAAAAAGAAATAAGAGTTAATAAGAATTCATCGTCGTGTGTTACCGTCCTTCATCTAACATCGCATAACGTCGCAATCGTGCCCTAACGGCAAATTAAGGTACCAAAAAGTGGTCACTTGTTTCTCCAAACAAACGGATTTCAGTTTTTGTCGTTCTCGTTGCCGTCGCCGTCGCCGTTGCTAAAACTCCCTATTATTATGTATTATTATTCATTCAAAATATTTCCCCATTTCTGATTGGCTAAAAGCACACGCATAATTCACCATAACCAGTTACTGATGACCAAATTTGGAAGAATGTTGTGTTTAACGAGGAAATGACGTCAAAAATGCAGCCCTCTACAGGTTAAGGCACCGTTAACCGAGAAGACCTGGGGACGAGGTTGAGTTGTTTTGGTTGTGAAAAAAAAAAAGACGGACATTTCACTCGTTTCAAGAGAAAGAACTACAGCTGGAAATAGGCGAAATAATAACAAAAAACATGGCAAAAAGAGCAAGAACACAACTCGGTGGACGATATCTGCTATTTGGAGAATATTTGCGGAGCTGGATAAACCTAAACGTACAGTATCGAAGATGAACTTAACATCGATGAAGTAAGCATGTTTCAGCTATGTTTTTACACTAGGAATTATTTTGAATGAATAATAAAGCAATTAATGAATTCGGCTTTCGTAGGATATGAAGAATTAAGCAGATCTCGGAGGGTGTTATCCACCCCGGCCTTCGGCCTCGGTAGATAACACCCTCCTCGATCTGCTTAATTCCTCATATCCTACTCAGCCTCTCGGAGGATGTTATCAACCTCGGCCTTCGGCCTCGGTAGATAACACTCTCCGAGATCTGCTTAATTCTTCATATCCTACTCAGCCTCATTCATTAATTGCTTAATAACAGGACACAGCTAATTTTTACTCTAACCTCAAATATACTATGATAATATTAAGTTACATACTTTAAGCTGTAACAGTAGCGTTATATAATTTAGCAAACAGCAGTCATCACACGGTTAATATGGTTGTACATCCATGACGTACCTTTGACACGTGTTCTATGGCCCTAATCCAAGGCTTGAGTGGCTCCTTTTTCAGCATTTGACCAGGCTTACAACAAAGGAGCCCTTCCTCCATTGATATGTAGTGACCACAGTCATGGTGCCTACATGACCTTTCTTCGTGCCGGGCGCAGGGCTTTGTCGCTTTTCCTATGCACACTGTGCATCGAGCGCACAATGTATAGGACATTGAATGCAGCCAGTGACACTCCTTTCGTAGCTTTTCCAAGAATTTTTTCAACTGGCTACAAAAAAAGGAGGAAGAAATTTCAAAGAGGGATAGGAAACTTACTAAATAAGCTTTCTGAATCACTTGTCAAATGTACTATATACCCAATTTTAATTCTTATGAAAATTCTTGATTATAGAATTAACAAACTTTCCTTTTAAAGAGCAACTAGACGTTTTATAACAAAGGCTATCAGCTCATTGTCTGGAAAAATGTCTTGCATTGTGCTTACGTTATTTATTTGTTGTTTAACTTTCTCACTGTGATGTGGGGCACGCACCCGGCCCGCAGCAATTTTACATAATATTAATTATGAGTAAAAGATAAAATGTAAATTCTGCATCTGAGCCAAGTAGCCCATTAGGCCGGAGCCCATCTCAGTTTCTGAGGCAGCTGCGAATGTTTCCGTACTCTTCCCTGAATGGAATGCCCCCCGCAGCAGTATATCACCGGTACCCACTAGGTGAAGAGAGACAAAGCGGGGCAAAATTTCTTGTCTAAGAAACAACGCGCGACGGAAAGCCTGAACCTGGACCTCCAGTTTCGAATTTCTAGGTGTTACATTAACAGCTCGGCCATTGCCCCTCTGATTAAATTTGGAGGTTGCTAATGGGCGAGCCTGCGAGCCGGAGCCTTTTTGTCGAGCCGCGGCCATTTTTGGGCCCGAAAAAAGAGGCTCGAGGCTCGCAAGTCCGCGTATTAGTTACACTCTTTTTAAATATGGTCACGATGCTGCTTACCTCCAAACGTCATAATAAAGCTTTTGTGGAGGATTACTGCCATGGTCCGCAAAAATTTGCAGCTTAATGACTGTCTTGTAGCACAACAACTGAAGAACATGGTTTTCATTGTCCAAGGCAATCTTGGCTTCATTAGCGTACTCTAGGTTCTGCATATTTTTCAACTGAGGAGTTTTTCCAAACAGCACAACCAGTCGGCAGAACAGTCCATATGGTACGTATTTAGTTTGAAAGGTAAGGTAAATCGGTGCAGCGTTTTCTTTTTCTTCCTCGCCTTCATAAAAGGTAGTCAGCATACAGGGGACCAGGATCTGTGATTCTCCTTTTTTTGTCTCTTCTGTTTTCTCTGGCCACTTGCAAATGAGGTTGAACTTATCCATCAAAGAAATCAAAGAGTCTTTGATAAGACCCACGTTTTCTTTGCTACAGGTATGATTAATTAATCGTTCACGGAGAACTCCTTCTTTTGCCAATTTCTCACGATCTTTTCTTATCCACAACAGTTCGTTATCATCCGGTTTCACTTTGATAATCTCACAGAGTACATTGATTAACCACTGGGGATTCAAGACAATCAGACCAACTTTCTTTTTATCATGTTCATGTTCATGTTCATGGTACACTATTGTTCCACGGCTATGCAAAAAATACACCAGCTCATCAAAGTCGCCCTCATCCTCAAACGTGCAGTAGCGTGAAACTATCTTTTCCTGAAAGGATTCCAGCAGAAGGTACTTTTCTTGTTGCCAGACGGGTTGGCAAATTTCTTTTTCAACACGATGCCATTGCAAAGGGATTTTTCTCTTGGTATGAGGCATTTCATCAGCCAACTCTAAGATCTTTTTTCGCAACCCAGTGATTTCCTCCTGGTCCGCTGATTTTCCAGATTTTGTGTTATCAATCGGAAGATAATCTGCGATGTGTGGTAAATAAGTGTCCTCATCAAACACAACTGAACATTTCCCTTCTACTAAAGAATTAATTTGTTTACGTGGATCGTCTACGCAGTCAGCATGGGTACCGACAAGTATGACTGGAGGATACGAAAGACCATCGCTGTGAGAATCCTTCTTTAAAGAGTGAATCAAGTCCATCCACCTTAATAAGTGATCCAAATTAGTGTCTTCACTATCGCGGGCTGTTGCAGTGAGTTCTTTGTGTCCCAGGTTCACTCGACATTCTGCTTTTTCACTCAGTCTCTTTGTAAGATCAAACACGAGAAGATAAATGTCAACCGAGGACATAAAGATTGGATGTATAGCACGGTAAATGTCCTGTCCAGCAAAATCCCAAATGGTGGGCCAAATTTTTTCATTAGTGTCACCTTCATTTTTCTCCAGGTGTTCTTCTAATATTATGGCAATTTCATCTGGAACGCCAAATGACTTCTTTTGATGTTCAAGGTCATCTTCTGAAACCAAAAGAGAAGAATTTTCTCTGTTACGCGAGTGTTCAGCCTTTCGATTGCCTGGCAGAAACAGTGGTCCCAGCCAATAAATCTACTTGTTGAAATCACCAGAAAGTTTCCTATATTTGTGGCAAAATAAGAAGGGACTAAAGTTTGCTCTTGTTTTTCTATCCTATCTGCTGAGAAAATCTCGAGTTCTCCTTCTGAATTGTTATATAAAAGTTGTTAGTTTAATTACCGGTCACAGAAAGTAGTGTGAGGAGTGATTTAAAAAGAGAGGCAATTAGAGACAGTATTTTACCACTCTGAAATACAGTTAACGACAAAAAACAAATAAACCTAGCAAAGTTTGGATTAGCCGCGCCCACAAAATATTTTGTAATAAAAATCCAGAGCCTAGTTTAAGTAAGGAAGAGAAACGTTTGTATTGTTTGCATTCATTTGTTGGTGTAAGCGCGAAAGCGCTTCTTTTAGTTTCTGCTGATAAGAACAAAAGAAAAGAATCAATCGCCATTCTTTCCGGGGATGGTTATTTTCAGGATTTACTCAGGAACAGGAATCTATTTTCCAATCGGAACTTTACGTTATTTTAGGATTTCATACACAGACACAAATAGTATAACAATTTGGTACTGCATAATGACTTCTTTTGATGTTCAAGGTCATCTTCTGAAACCAAAAGAGAAGAATTTTCTCTGTTACGCGAGTGTTCAGCCTTTCTTTGCCTTATATTTTGATGGAATCCACACACATCTCGAAATTCGGAGCACATTACTGAACTTAGCGGATCATGTTCCAAGGGAGCTACTAAAGACGCTGTTAAAGGCGTACATGGCAGAAGGCGTTAACTTACGATTTTTCTGGGCCTGGCTTTCCTTGACCTCACTAGGAACTTCTTCTTGTTGGGGGAGTTGAGATTTTCCTTCATCAGCTTTTGACGACACCGGAATTTCTGTGTGGGTATAGAAATAGAAGGTAATGAAAGAAATTAGTGTTGAAATAGATAGTCTGATCCACGCTAAGAAAATTATCTAACTTTAAGCCTGAAATATCGGAAGCCGAGTCAGAGGGACGGATTTCCTCTCATGGCCAATGAATCTCCTACCTTTTTCTCTCCATGCGTTCGGTCTGTTTTTACTTACGATTTTTCTGGGCCTGGTTTTCCTTGACCTCTCTAGAAGCTTCTTTCTGTTGGGGGAGTCGAGTTTTTCCTTCATCTGCTTTTGACGAAATCGGGTCTTCTGTGTGGTTATAGAAAAACAAAAGCGTGGAATGTACGAAATTAGTGTTGAAATGAACAGCCTGTACAACGCTCAGAGATTATTCACCTTCACCCTTGAAGGATCGGAAGTCAGAGAGATAGATTTCCTCTGATGGCCTATGAGTCTACTGCCTGGTTCTCTTTATACGTTCCGTCTATTTTTTAGTACTCTGTTGCGGGACTAGATGATATCTTATAAAAAAAAATCCATCAACTTAAAAAGATGAAAGTCAATTCGTGTTGAATTAGCCAATTCCAGGGAAGAACACGGGGAAGGGGTTAATGCCACCAACCCAAAGGCTGCCGGGTTTTTTGATTTTTCAGAACCATTTAATTTCAAGAAACTTTTTCCCTTCAGTGACTTTCATCTGTTCGTTGGAAAACTGTATATGGAGGCCATGTATTAAGCGGCCAGTTTTCTAAGTCCCGATTTTTTGCCCATACAAACGCTGTATATGTTTTGTAATTGTTTTGGCCACGTTTCCCTGAATTTTGTGTCGTAGAAAAAGTGTTTTTTCCGGATACTTCTACCTCGTTTAAGCAAATTGATTGACATGTTCTTTTCTTCTTTTCTTCAAAGAAAATTTAAATCTTTATCGTAAACCAATGAGCTCCAGAACTTTTAACAAACAGCCTCGAGCTCAGGGTTCTTTTTAACAATCATCACAGAAGGGAAAAAATGAAATTAAACAAATATGTTTAGGACTTGCCATCTTCAACAAATAAGTGATCTGTTTTGTTAGACGCTACAGTTCTTGGTTGTTTCTTTGCTGGCTGCTCCGAATGTTTGCTTAATAAATCCTCAGCGGTCTTTGCAGCAACCTTATGATCAAATACTGTTGTGTGTTCTAGAGAGGCTGGATTTCTCCACGCGCCTGTTCCAGCATTCTTGATAGCAGGGATCATTTGCACTCCCTCAGTACTGAGTTCGGCTTCATCAAAAGGTTCACCTCTTAGAGCTTTGCCGAGGCTCGTTTTCCCCACACGGTCTTGCCCTACGAGCAAAACCTTGACACGTTTATCATATGTACTACCACCAGTCTCAAGGGCTCTGTGATAAGCAGCAAGTGCTTTTTCTCCTCTAGCTCGCACAAAGGCTGGAATCAAATCTGAAAGTAACAAAAGAATCGGTTTAACAAATTAGAAGTGACATCGGGTTTCGTACTGATGTTAAGTAAGCTAGTCTCCAGACGCAATCGTTTATCGTTCTTGCAGCACTTAGAAAGCTAACTAAAGATTACTGCACAGTGATTGTTTCTTTAAAGATTAAGAGTTTACTTAGAAGTATGGAAAATTCAAGATTTATGCCACGATCCAGGAACGTAGCCAGACTTTTAACGCAGAAAATAGTAAAACAGAGAGGCTTTGAAACACCACATTGTAGTTTTGGCATTTTTCGAAAATTCAATCTTGTTTAAATCCAGACGAAGCGCTTGCCTCGTCTTGCCCCATGTCAGCTACGACTCTGCCATTAAGCTGGTACTTAGGCTGCATTTATAACGTATACTGCAAAGGGGGTGGGGAAGGAGGGGGAAAAGGATATTTTTCAAAGGGGCAAAATTTTTTCATTTCCCCCACATCATACAGAATTTTTTGACGCCCCCCCTCTTGACCAGAAAATGACAACCCCCCCCCCCCCAACCCAGTCTTGACGAGGAAAGTAAAATATGGGCAATATGATGAAATAGTGCGGGGATAAATGTCTAAAATATAAAATTATACTGAAATCAGTGCCACTTTGCCTACTCCACCGAAAGATTCAGGTTCTAGGCCCCGGTTGCATAAAACGCCCGTAACAGTTACGGGTATACGTACGTGTACTCGTAACTTAAGTGAGTTGCACTAAATCACTTACGTGGTCCACTTATTAGGGATTTCACTTAAGGTGACTCGACCCAGTCTTTTTGTGGGGGTACCATCCTAATTTGAAGCTCTCTGGTATCCCCACCTTTACGTTTATCGTAAGTCTAACACATAGAATGGATAACATATAGATCAATCTACAATATAACATAAAATTTTTGGCGATCGGAGTAAATGTCACGTGGTTACAATGCCACGCCCCTTGAGGTCTGAGTCGAAAATCTGCTGTTGCCGGCATTTTTTCGTGAAAATCTCTCGGCTAAACATAGTGCGCATTAGTGCCTTGCGGTGAACAGAGTTCCACCAAAATCGCAAAGACCCAATTCGAGAAATTCAGCGCTTTCCAAATTTAGGTCATAATTTATGCGAAAATGATAAGCAGACTTAACACGATTATATCTAATAAACTATGAGATTCATCCCTTTATTTTGGGCATCGTTATAACAGATGGGTCCTTGCAAGTCAGCAAAACGCTTTAGGGCCTTGTAAATGCGCGCGATTTCGAGCAAAGCAAACATATAGAATGTTCGAAGTCATGTCTTCCGTGATCGCCATCAAAATGTCCCATTCCATGACATTAAATAACCATGTCACTCGGAGATGTTGATAATGCTCAGCCTTGTTTTTTAACAGCGTCAGCATTTTTATCTGAAAAATACGAGTCTTCAAGTCTCTGCTCACAGTCACGTCTTTCTTACTGACGATAGAAACCTCAAGCAACCACAACAAGAACGTTAACAAAACAGGTACAAACAATGTTTATAACAGTCACTCATTCATTTTTTCTACAGTGGAACCTCGATTTAACGAACCTCTACATAACGAAAGCTTTTCTTCACCCCGGCAAAAATTACAGTAAAATGTATGGAACAGAACCTCGATTTAACCAATCTCCATTTAACGAAATCCTCGTTATAATTACAACTAACACAATCCAGAATCCTAATCGTGAGACATACCTCGATATAACGAATAAATGTCAACATATGATAAAGAAGAAAGCCGAACAGACTAACAAGGATAAAATTTATGCGTATAGTAGTTTTAAGCAGTTTTGTTTGCCTGTTCTTGAGTTTCTGGTGCCGTATAGCTATATACAGCTCAGTATTACACCAGGTATTACAGTAATTGTTCAGATCCGGTAATACTGGGTTTTGTAAATTAATCATTAACTATACCTCTGTAAAATGACCATTTTGGTTGATTTCCGAAAATTCGTTAAATCGAGGTCTTCGATTTAACAAGCAAACAAATACCGTATTAATTCGAGTAAACGACGCCCTCGAATAAACGCCGCACCTATTCAAAAGAATGAGGCGTTTACTCGAGGATAATAAGAAAAAGCTCGGTACAACTTGGTAATTTACACCATCCAGACATTTACGATTCTATCTCAGCAAAATGAGGGAGACATTGGTGAACCTTTAAATTACATAATATTTACAAACGATTTATACTAACTGTTGTCATTGATTTTTAAAAAAACGGTTTCGAAATAAAAGGCACCCTCGAATAAACGCCGCATTGGAAACGCGGAGAAACCAGAGTTTCGTTCACGGCACTGCTCCAGATCGGAGGGATATATTTTTCATACCCACAAGAAAATATAATTTCTCGTTAAACGTTTTTTTTTTGCCTATGGAAGTTAAAATTTCAAACAAGAAAGAAGTTGCATTATGGCCACTCACAAAAAATGTTCTGACTGTTTGAATTATAGGAAAGCGTCTTGAAACTCGCTCATGAGATATTTCCTGTGCGATTCACTCAAAGAATCAGCGACGTGGGACGGAATTTCAACATAATCCCAATTGAAATAGGGCAATCTCTTAATGATGCATTTCTTTGCAGTATGATATAAGCGATTTGTCTCCTTCTTTGACGCTTTCGCTTTCGACCAATCGCCATCAACAATTGCGTTTGACAGAACTCGATTTCGTATGATTTGCACGTCCTGGCTTCTTGTGGCAGGAACATCAAAACAAACTGATTTTCATTATGATGGATTTCAGCGAATGTCTGCCTTGCATGATTACTTGGTTCTACTCCACTGCTACAGTATCTTTCCGGCCTATACGAGTTTTTATTTCTAGCCCCTTTCTTTCCAGCTGTATTCTTTTTGACATCGTACTCTGCAAGGGCGGTGCGGCTTCCTTTCTTTGATTTCTTCTTAAGGAAATTAAAGTGGGTGGAGAGAATGGATTGACGTGCAGCCACAGCAATAGAGTGTTAACATATGTTGTCATGTCGATACCTGCCACAAACACATCCTACGTGGTCACTGTAAAAGGTCACCAGAACACTTCCATTCCTAGCACTTGGACTAGCTACTTCAAACTTTAGGTCGTCGCAGTAGTGATAGCAATTTGAGCAATTGAAAATTAACCCGAAAAAAATGTCGGGACTTAAACGGGATCGAAACAGTCACGGCGTTACTAGCAAAAAATGACAGAATTTCGTTTCATTTGTATAAACACGGTTAGAAACCTTACCAGCAGGATCGAGAGACACTGGATCTAGTACTACGGTTCCAGGATCCTGTGACAGAACGTCCTGAGCACTGGGGGCAGTGTCCCACTGCAACTCTGCCAGAATCTGTGTGGGTGGAAGAAGAGAACAAGGGGTGGTGAGCTAACAAGACGATCGAGCAGGGGAAAACTGTTCAGAAAGTTCTGAAAACGAACCCACAAAGTTAGAGGCCCAGGTTTCGAACCAAATCAAACTTGTGATCTTCAGCTGACTGGTGAAATCATTTGACCGCCCATAGTTAAAGGGAAAACTAAAATGACAAACTTTGGACCGTGCATTTGAGAAACTTTGTAGTAAGCTGTCGATAGCACACTGCTATCTAGACGGTGAGACCACACTAACTCCCGCGCTTAGAAAGCAGTGATAAGATCATTCACCTTAGTGAATGAGCAAAAACCGTTCCGCCTAGTGCATCCTTCAACTAAAGTGAAGCAAACGTTTCAAAACGACTTCTCTAGAACGAGCTGCCAGTGATATCTTTGTTTATTGTTGAGCGTTGTGGCCTTTTTTTTCACTAAGGAAGAGATTATACTGAATCGTCAGTTTCCGACTAATGACCTATATGTCCTAAAAACCTTCATTACAAGTAGGTTTAAGGGTGTAACGAGTAGTTGTAACACTCTAGCAGCCCTACGAAGGACAACAACTTTCATATTAAAAAGTTTGTGACAGATGAAAATAACTGATTCACAAAAACATCCTTGGTAAGATAAATCCTAAACGCCGTTTACCAATAATATTCAAGAAAGGCTTTGAGAATCCGACCCCATATTACCTCATCAACAGAAAAAAAATTCAACTCGAGTTCCTCCTGTGTCACTGAAGACAGACGGGCAGAACCACTGCCGGGGAGATACGGATCGCTACCCAAGGATCTCTCATAGGTATCAGGGGAGGAGTAATGCGGTGGATACTGAACGGGCGCTGTACGAATTGACGGTACTGCTAACATGGAATCAGCTGTAGAGGTTAAAAGGAAAAAATAATGATCCTAGAAGTAAGGTGATGGTATACGTAAAGGTTAACCACTTATTTGAATTTTCAGATTCATGAACTTCAAGAACATTTTTCCTTTCCTAAGTTACCCCCCCCCCCCCCCCCCCCCCCTCCTCGTTTTACTACACAATAAATCCAGGACTGTCTATCTGAGACATTATAGAAAAGAGATTATAGGAGAAACGTGCCTGGCGACAGGGCTCCAGTACCAACTGTTTAATAAGTCTTAACATCAAAAAAACAATTAGTGGAAATTGATATGAAAATATGATCGTCGCAGTAGTGACAGCAATTTGAGCAAGTGAAAATTAACCCGAAAAAAATGTCGGGACTTTAACGGGATCGAAACAGTCCGTGGTTTTGAGGGGGGTCTTCGTTTTCTACACACCCGGGAAATTGTGTAGAGAACGAAGACCCTGGTCGAAATTTTGTATAATTGGAAATCGTCAGGAGCTATGTTGTTTCTTACACTCATTTAATGTCTAGAAGTCGTTAAAAGGAGTTTCCAACCGTTTCCAAGTGATTTTGAGGGGGGTCTTCGTTTTCTACACACCGGGGGGATTATGTAGAAAGCGAAGACCCTGGTGGAAATTTTTTTATAATTGAGAATTGTCAGGAGCCGTGTTGTTTCTTATCAGTCCTTTAGTGTCTAGAAGTCATTAAAAGCAGTTTCCCTCCGTTTCCAAGTGATTTTGAGGGGGGTCTTCGTTTTCTACACACCGGGGGGATTGTGTAGAAAACGAAGACCCTGGTCGAAATTTTGTATAATTGAAGATATTGTTGTTTCTTACACATCTAAGGTCGAGATACCCGTTTCTAGATATTTATAAGTGATTTAGAGGGGGGTCTTCGTTCTTGGGTCTTAGGTCTTAGGTCGTTTTCTACCCACCCAGCAGTTTTGTCCATCTAACGATTCACATCTACGTGTAAGAGGATTGTGAAAAGAATTCGGGCAAATAGATCGCAGTTCTCAAGAGGTCGTCAGCTAATGTTTCTCCGGGAATAAATTTTAGCGCATCGATTTTACAATAATTTCTTTATGTCGAACATGAATCTTGTTTGCGGACTCGATTCCAGAATAGTCTGATAAAAATTTAAGCTAATCGAGAACGAACGTCGTCTATCTGTAAACAGCTTTATGCAAATTTCTGTTGAAGTTAATGAGCACTTCGCGATAAAGCGTTACGCGACGACCCAAACGAAAGCTCTGCTGTATATTTATTGACTTCTGATGATAAACACGCTGTTTGTGGAACAGGTTTCCCCCCAAATCGGCTTCTTTACTGAAAGTATTTAGCGCTGTTCTCCTTTGTGGAGGAAACTTTCGATCACGTGCCGGGCAACAAAAAAGATCACGTTTCACCGATATGCAGATATGAGACAAACCTTGCGGATTTCAGACACCGCCGTATGATGTTACTCAAGGTATAACGGACATGAAAACGGGCAAAAACCGCGGAAAGGAACTCAAGAACGTGTGAATGAATTTTTCACAAACTTGCCGCCAAAAACCTAAAAGTCAATGCACTACAATGATCTATTTCCAGTGTAATTCGATATTCCATAGGCATAGTATCCATTATTTGACAGGCGAAAATCGGAGTTTGTCCGGGCTAAAAAATGTTTGGCCGGTCACCGTTGTTTTAGCCCTGGATGATTGATCAATAATTTCCACGATTGATTGTTTGTGATGAACAATAATATATTAGGAAATCTCAGCCAAACACCACCAGCACTCAAAAATTCAGATTTTTCATTTTCTATAGTAGGCTCAGTCTCCATCAGCTATATTGTCTCAATGTGTGATTCCAGAAATGCACCTGCGATTTTCAGGTGGAGAAAATTGTTGGCACATTTAATAGGACACCCACAGCTAGAGACGGAGCCTACTTTTACCAAGGGAAATAGATTTTATAAACTCAGTTGATAAAACCACATATTGGTGTCTTATTCTGCCATCACCAATGTAGCACCACAGCTTCAATTTGGAAACTTCATGCTTTGTTTACTTATCAAAAGAACACATCCTGCACCTGAATGAGTTTGGAAACCCCTAAGTCTGCTAATGAGTGCAGGTGAAGGACCAGTCTGATCCGCAGCTTTACAGAAATAAGAAATTACAAATTATTAACAAGCAAATTAGCCATTACCAAAAGCCTGCTATGGGCAGCCTGTGTAGCTACAGTGAGATTTGATCTCCACTTTCAAAAGTTCTCATAGTTTTGTGTACCCTTCATAATCATTTGTGTTTGTAGTAACTGTTAGTTGAATTGAACTGTATCGGGGTCAGGTTAGGGTGGGTAACCCCACTATAGGTAACATTATAACCCAGTACAACTTGCCACATGGATAGGTGGCCTGCATCTAAACCGGCTCCTGCGCCAGTGTACATAGTTTTAGCTGGTGAGGAGGGTTGGCATGTCACCCAGCAGATATAAAGAGAAAACCTGTCAAAGGACCGATGAGCTCCTTGCGAGCCAATGGCCACCATACAAACACCACACTATTCGCCATTTGCACATGTCTCATAATACACCTTGTTTACCACCCCCCCCCCCCCCCCCCCCCACCACAACAAAAATTGTGCATGAGAATTGACTTCAATTTCTCTTGGGACCACTATAATGCCCAAGAGAAATCAAAAACAAAATGTAATACATGAGAAATGTGCAAATGGTGAATGAATGCTCTTTAGCCTTGTAGGGCCATTTCCCTAAGAAATGGAAAACTCTGAACCACAGGCATTGCAAAACGCAGACATATTCAGCAAACCAAAAGGATATCCTGGCTGAAAGGGCAGCATGATGATGATGCTGATCAACAATCATAACAAATGACTAAACGCCCTTTACAGTCACAATAACCAATAACAAATAACTTTGCAGCCTCCATCTGAGGCCTCGTCCACATGGCTCTGGATATTTTTGAAACTGCACATCTTTTATCTGGATTAATGTAGACAGAGCCTTAAACAGCTATGGAGAGTGGTTTCAAAACAATGTGGTTTCAGTGACCAGATTCATTGGTTTTGTGTGGATGAAGAACAGATTTGTGTAAAAAAGTATGCTGTTTCAAAAGTATCTGGATTTGTGTGGATGTGGCCTAAATTTGCTACACCTATCAATTTTCACCTTCAATTACACCACCCATGCAATCTTGACACAAGTCGTATTCACATTCTGGGCAATGCCATGGGTAAGGATCCAATGGATTATTATGAACAGAACAACAGTTATCACACATCCAACCGTACTGGGCATACACACGATGCGAGTTAGCTTTGTAAAGCGGATGCTGGTGAAGTGGTGTGTTTTGTGGTTTAAAATATCCTTGACAGACATCAAATTCACAAAGCCGAGAGAATCTAAAAGAGTACAAATGTCAGTAAGTTAGCACAGTTTGTATAATGACACTAAATCTGAATCCACTATGATGAACTACAAAAATTATATATATATGTAGTATGAAGTCTATCAACCAAAGATGTATTTATATACGAGAGTAGTTGCTATTCTGGGTTTGGATATCAAAGCATCAGATCAATTAATGTTCTTTTTTTCCATAGAAGTCTGGTTACTACTTACAAATTTACCTCATAGTGCTTGCCAATGATTTAAAGATTAATTTTGATCCAATAGAGGTGTTTTCAAAGTTGCCATTAAAGAACACTTTGATACTAGTTTTTTTTTTCTTGCCTTACTTGTCGTCAACTCCTGCTAAACTTTCTTTGAGGCTTTCATTTGCTCAATCCAGAATAATCTTGAGAAATGAGTACAGAGTGAGCGCCACATTGAATAAAGGAACAAAACAATGTGACATTTACCAAGCAACTAAGTTGACAACTTGCAATTTTAGGCCCCTAAATGTTTCACTACTTGCAGGCATGACCAAAATAGTGGCAGCTTGCAGCGTCCAAATGTGGTGTTTTTTAATCCTTGGTTTTGTGAACACTAGCTATTCTTAGCTAGTAATTGTGTGGCAACTTATTTCCCTCCAAAAATTAGCCCCTCAAAAAGGCCTTTGAAGTATATTTTCAGATTATATTAGGCTATACAAAAGCAATAAGCCTCAGATGTGTCCTTCCTTCAACAACAGTTTTCTCCTAACAATACATACTAACGATATCAATACATATTTAAATGAAGATATGATAGTTGCAGTGGTAATTGCAATTTTAATAAGCAATTGCAAATTAACCCTCCAAAAAATCGTTTGTGACTTCAAAGTGATTTGAACCCATGGCCTCTGCGTTAGCGCTGCAGTGCTCCACCATTAATACATACCTGTATCTATAATACATACTCAAGACAAAAGGTTATGAGAAGCAATAAAATGATCACTAAACGAAAAGTGTTTTTAAATCTTTTAACAAATTGATTCTCTCAGCTTATTTTTTAAGAAAGAAATGTGTGGAGATCAGTCTGGAGAATTTGTATGTGGATATCAGGGTTCAAAACAGGGGGTGGGGGGGGAACACTTGCCCGCTATATACAGTGGAACCTCAATTTAACGAACCTCTATATGCCAAAGTCCTTGGTATAACAAACGATTTTCTTCAGCTGATCCAAAATTACAAAAAAATGTGTGGAACAGAACCTCGATATAATGAACCTTGATTTAACGAAATCCTTGTTATAATGAACACAATCTAGAAAAGCGAACATAAAATATACCTCGTCATAAAAAATAAATGTCAACATGTGACTGAAAGATAGCTAAAGAGGAATGTGAAACAGGCCAATGAGGATAAAACTTATCTGTACAGTAGTTTTAAGCAGTTTTGTTTGCCTGTTCTTGTGTTTCTAGTGCTGTAGCAACGTACAGCTCTGAACTGAGACAATAGCTTCATATGCAAATGTTTATTACAGAAATTGGTCAGATCAGGAAATGCTGGACATTGGAAATTAATCATTAACTATACCTTAATATAATTAACATTTTGCTTGTTTTCCTAAAACTTTGTTAAACCAAAGTTTTCAAAATAATGAACCCTCAATATTGCGAACAAATTTCTCCAGTTTCTTGGCACTTCATTAAATTGAGGTTCCACTGTAGATACTATTCATTTTCCTGAGAATTCTTTTAAATAACACAAAACTTCACAGCAAAAAGGGATGGATGGCCATGGTTCCCTTGGCCAACCCCTAAATCAAGAAAGGACTAGCACCTACTTTTTGAAAGGCCTACTCTGAAAGCCACAAACATCACACACCCAACTACCTCCTGAAACTGTATAAACGAGTGACGTGTCCACTAACCTTAAAAATCTACGATGAGTTAGATGTTGACAGGACACATAACACTTTTGACAGATATCAAAGTCAGGACAGGCTAGGCAATGAAATGATATAGTTTCTCTTAATGTGTGACTTGTCTTCTTGCAAACTGCACACCTCCAAAGTCCATTTTGATTCTGATAAAATAGTCTGCTTGTTTCTACATAATACAGTGGATGGCGGTGAACTAAATAGTCTTCATATATATTACTGTCAGCACATGAATAGCAAAGATCAAAGT